>NW_027500977.1:0-83816 GCF_021521415.1 Bidens hawaiensis
TGGCTCTTTAAGTTTATTAAAAAAAAAAATTGGACCACCTCGATGTTTATGTTGTGCTTTAATAGGACCATGGTGCAAGAGTGCTGGCAAGTGAATACGTGCGAAAATCATTTGGGTCCTAAAGAGTCTTGAGGAGTTCTTCAAAGGTTCACACGAAAATCGGATGGCGGGTGTTGTAGGTGTCGAATCTTCTCAGAAGGCACTTGGATGTGTTGATTCTGGATATTTTCAGCCTTGAACATGTGTATGGGTGGGTGTTCTTTAATTTGAGGGTTTGTGTGTGAGGAGAGAGGTGGCCGAAAAGGGATAGAGAACATACAGAAGTGTCTGGAATGAGAAATGGGATTGTATGTCTAGATGCAATAGGTATGGGGTGTTTTGTATGGTAAGAAACCATAGGGAGAAGGAGATATATATAGAGAAAAGGAGCGTGGAATATCTTGTAAAGATTTGATAAGATTTGGTAAGATCAGATGAGATCCAGTTAAAAGATTTAGAGGGGTTTTCTTAATATTTTGAAGATTTCAAGTTAAGTGGTTGACTGATAGAATTAACTAAATATTTTATAAAAAAATAAAAAAAAAAACCGCTCGCGCCCCCCTCTCGCGCCCCTCCACACCATGTCCCGGGGCGCGAGCACCACAACCAACACCCATCTTATCAAGTTTCTCTCTCTGCCACACGTCACAATATTATTGGCTGGAGCCCCCACTCGCGCCCCCTCTCGCGCCCCCCACACCCCTCAGCCTGATCAACAACTTAAATACTACAAAAGGATTGTGAAGTTAACCTTAGACGGCTTTGTTGACACTTGACGGACGACAGTGATTGTTTGATAAATTATTTAATTTTTCATTTTCATTTTCATTTAATAAATTATGTTTTAGTTAAGGATTAAAGTTAAGGATATGAATTCTTGGAGAATTAGAATTAAAGTTAAGGATTTTTAGGGAGAAAAGAATACCCTAGGGCCTCTATTTACCTTATTTTAAGCACACACCATAATAATATTCTCTCTACATAAATAGTATTAATATTATTATTATTGTTATTACTATTATTGTCATCATCATCATTATTATTATTATTATTATTATTATTATTATTACTATTACTGTTGAACGTTGATCTCCTTTGTATTGCTTTCATACATATGTATTTTAGAGCTGAGGGTCTCTCTGGAAACCACCTCTCTATTCATGTGGATAGAGGTACGGTGTGCCTACATCCCACCCTCCCCATACCCTACTTATAGCTATACTATTGGTGGAACTTCACTAGGTATGATTGATTGAAATTATATTTTAATCAAGAGCCGTATCAATAAGAGAATGCCAAAGTTGTCATTTGTCAGTATTCTTTCCAAAAGAAAGAAAGACTTGATCAAATCAAATACTAAAGACAAACATTATAACTTTGGCATTAAGTTGACCATGACCCGTGGGTAGAAATGAATTGAGTTTAAATCACCCGATATGTTTTACGAAAAAGAAAAAAGTTTATGTACATATCTTGTACAAACATGTAAGATCATAGTGACAAATAGATTGCCTCACTAGTTGTTACAAGTATAAAATACCAAAGAGCTCAAAGCCAAATAAGATAAACAACCACCTTAGCGAGTAGCTTGTACTCTAACACTGTTGAGCACGAGATATAATTTGCTTATAAGTTCGTCTATGAAATAAGATTTAGCTAAGTAGTAGCGTGTTAAACTCTAGTTTTTTATAATTTAGTTAAGTTTGCTATTTATAAAATATGATAAATGAAACTTATGATCTTGGTGATTGTGTATCTAGTTCTGGAAATTAGACGTATTAGGGGAACAGATGACTAATGAGATTGTTTATTCTTTTTCATTTGCAACAATATTGATTTGTTAGTGTGAACACTAAATAGGAAAGAGCAACTAAAAATACAAGATTAGCCTATAAATTGATGATGAAATGAAGGACGGGTGTTTGAATTCGTTGTTCGTCAAGGACACCAAGGTATCCCCCCCCCCCCTTCTTATTCTTAACTTATCTTTGAGTTTTGGTTGTATGAATTAGCAAACAAGTTGACTTAATTTAGGTATTAACTAATTGTGTATTTGTTTGGGGTAAATTTAGGAAAACGAAATGTCACACCCCATCTTAGGCCTAGGAGTGTGACCCAACAGTTGGTATCCATATTGTAAATAAATCAGAGTTGCGTTAGTTTGCGGAAGATTTATAAACTTCAAGGACCAAAACATAACTTTTATATATACATTTAAAGACGGGATTACAAGACACCCATTTAGAGTTGTTAACAAAAGATTACTTGTTTATGTTTACAAACCACCATTTATGTTTATATAAAATAAAATTCGAGCCATCGGATATATAAGCACTTCGTCACTCCAAGTGCTAAACTTGTTCACCTGCAAAATGTAATAAAATACGTCAGCAACGAATGTTGGTGAACACGATGACGCAAAATAATTTCTTTTACTTTATTACCCCTAGAGACAACGCCTGTCTCAGCCCAACGTGGCTTAGGAATAACAAAGTTAAATAACACATTATAAACTTGAGCCTCTACTCTAGGTCACCTCAGCAAACACCGCAGCGTTTCGACTTAGTTAAGTACTCGTAAATATACACATAAGGTCGTACTCCCTGCAGGAGAGCGTCCTATGACCAAGGGTGGTGCGATCATGCCCATACATCGCATAGTACCACCTATGTAAGGATCCAGACATACGTATACCACAGCATGAGGGCTAGGTTCATACCTATAGTTATAACGGTTTTAGGAACCCATAGTTCCTTGTAAACAATTTCATATAACAAGTTTGACTCATCTGAAAACAAGTTTAAAAGTTTGGGGCGTATTCACTTTGTCTCTTTAGGATCGGCTTCACTCACCGTTCAAGGGTCTTTCCCTTCTTTATCTCGTACCTATAGTACGAGTATAAACATTTGTTAGTCGGATACACGATCCGGCTTAAGACCTTTAGTCTTATATCAATCCTCGATGAACTTTTAGTTCATTTTCTTTTACTTAAAAACCTTTAGTTTAAAAGTAAATTATTAAACCTTTAGTTTATAATAAAAACCCGACGTTTTTTCTTCTCTAAGAAACGTAATCATTTTCTTTTATTATTTAAGAATACTCTCTATTTATTAAATAATATTTTCATAACAAATAATATATACATATATACTTACACACATATATATGTAATCACAATATTCAATATTCATTCTTTTATTCATTTATTTGTTATGTGTTCTTTTCTTTTATCGATGTATCGATTATAATCTCGACTTAAGGCCAAAGCCTTGAACACAATGTTATATTTTATTGAATTTTCGTTACGCCTAACCTCGTTGGCGTTTAGAAATCATAGGGACTTGAGCAGCACTCCAACGCCGCTTGATCTCTTTGGTCGTCAAACGATAATGCCAACTTCAACACTCGTCGACATGCTTTACGAGATTCGTCATAATTACGCCAAACACCTTCTTGGTATGTGGGTGGAGGGTGGCACGTGTTTCGAGGAAACATTATACACAAACGAGGGATCGTGGCACGCTTATCGAGGAAACAAATATTCTAGGGAGAGAGTAGAGAGAAGGGAGAGCAGGTTTGGATGTGAAAATATGAACACCCCATGGCTGCTATTTATAGGCTAATTTTTGGATCCCATCGCGGTACGCGATAGGTCCCTGAGCAGACCTATCGCATACCGCGATATAGGTCTGCTGACTCACAGGTAGACCTGCCACGTGTTGACATGTGGCAGGCACCGCTCCACGTGGCAGCACATAGTGCCATCGTGTGCCACGTGGCACACGTGTCACAATTTGTCAGACACCCCCATCGCGGTACGCGATGGGAGTCTCTTTTGATCCATCGCGTAGCGCGATGGGTCAAGAAAACAGAATTTTCATTTTTAACTCTCAAGTTTGGCATTTGGCAATTTTAGTCCCTAGACTTTGAAAAGTTGATACTTTGAACTCGAAATTTCACGATGTTACACGAAAGCATATGTTTAGACTTCGTAATAATATTGCAAAAACTATACGATTTGTAAACAATCAACCAAAACTTAAAATGAGACGAACTTTTATTAAAACAATAAAAATGCATACTTAATTCATGCTATCAAATTCAAATATGAAGGAACCGATCAAAACAAGGGTTTACGGTTAAATGATTCTTAAATAAAAAATGACAGTAAAATAATTGAATGAAACTGATGTTAAAAGAATTTTATAGGTAAATTGGTGTTTGAGATGTTAACAATATATAATCACAACATTGGTGGTTTTTTAGATGATTAAATCAAATACTTATCATGAAAATTGTTTTTAACGATGAACGACTAATGTCCGGTCATCCAGGGTAATCCATTGACAAAATGCAACATCATACGCCCGCGATCGCAGACAACATTTGATAGTCCAAACCTGCAGTCTCCAGTTTTGGATAAACCGACCAACGAAAGGCTGATGCAATAAAACTCATTTAGGATAAGATTCAAAATTAAGGCTATGTAATAACCTCATCAAATGTTCACTTTCTCTTAAAAGTTAAAACTCATTGGTACCTAACGAAGAAATAACATGAACAATGGAAGCTGAAAATCAACCCTTAACAATTAAACTTTACAATAAAGCCCCACTAGAAAAACCATTATTTATTTATACCCCCAAATATACTTGTTCATCATATCGTATGAAATTAGGGTTTCGGAACGGCGCCTCTTATCATCCGCCTTATATATATACATACTCATCTCGTCACTCATTCATCACCACCAAACACACCAATCAGCCGCCTTTCTTCAAATCCACTACTAGTCATCTCTTTACCTACAATTTCTGTTAAGTTCACTTCAATTTCGATTCGTTTTTACAGTTTTTTTTATTATCAATTTTGATAGCGGTTTGCAGTGATTATAAAATGAAAGATTTGTATCAGAATTGCATGATCGACTCTTTTACACCCATAGAATATGAGCATCCGCCCATCAAAAACCCCCAATTTTATTCTTTTATTTTTCTATTTTTATACAAAAATGGATTCAGTTTTTAATGTTTTATTGCTGGTTGCAATGATTATAAAAAATTCCTCGTTCTGACTAACATAGCAATGGCATGATAGACATTTTCACCCATAGAATATGAGCAACTTCTTTATATGTTAATTGATTTTATTTTATTTTATTTTATTAATATTGATGGTTATTTTGTAAAAAAGGAGTTTGGCCCCATATTAATACGCAGTGATTTGTATCGCTGTATAAATCGCCTCTCCTAAAATTTATATTTAATTGGTGGTGTTTAAAGCCCTAATTTGATTATAGATTAGGGTTACGCACGCCTCCATATTTGATTTTTTCTAGTCTGTAGAAGTATGGTTTTTATCTGGCATGTATTTTTCCCCATAGGCTTTTTTAATGGTGTGACCTAATATATTATTATTCTAGCGATGTATAACATGTTCAACTAAACTAGTAACTGAGAATACATCATAGCAAAATATGTAATGACGATTCATAGTGACGGCGATGTGGTCAAGCAGAAACTGTGGACTACCGTTTAGGTTTCGTTGTTTTGGTATGCCAATTGTTTGCTGGGCTAATAGATTGTTGAGGTTTAAAGTTTACTGGGATAATAGACTATTAGATTAAGTGAGTGAATACATAAGGTTCTTCACCTATGTAGAGGTGCGCAAATTTGGTTTTTAAATACCTGGTTTTGGTTATTGGATTGGGTTTGGGTATGATCGGGTATTAGAAATACCTGGTCTGTGTCTGGGAGGGTTGAGCACGGTACAGTACGTGTATTGACAGGTATTGGTATTGAAAATCCTGATCATGAAATTCGCTAATTCTTGGTACTGGTACTGAAATATTTGTTTCGGTACCGTAATTATACCGGTACCGAAGGTAAAAAATTGGGAAATACATGTTGCGTACTAGTATTGGTACCATACCTATCATGAAACTTAAAGCTTTGGAACTGGTACTGGTACCAATCGGTACCTGTACTGATTTTGCTCATCTCTATCTCTGAGTATTGAACAAACCCTTTATTTAGGTTTTTTATGTATTTTGTATGTATTTTTTCGGTTTGGAATGATTATTTAAAGTGTAGCACTTTTAGAGGTATTTTTCGGTTAATTTTGAGTATTGATTGGGTATTTGAAACACTTGGTTTTGAGTATTGGAAAAACTTATGGAATCAGTTTCAGTTCAGAGTATTAGCGTTCAAATTGGATAATGTTTGGGTATTGGTTTTGATACCGAGTTTCACTTTCTTTCAATACAATACACATAGTGTGAGCCACAAGTTCGAATTTTAAAAATGTGGGTAAAAAACTGGTTACAGGTTTTTTTATGTTTGGTTCGGATTTTATCTGCTGTTTTGATATTTGTACCTGTACGTGACTCTACCTGTATGGTAGAGATAGAGAATGTATTTGGTTCTGAAACTTGAATCCGAACTAGACCTGGTTTGTATTCTGTAATACTCCAAAACATGAATCGTAACCGGATATTTTAAATACTTGATTAATATTATAAGATTGCTTGAAAATACCTCTAAAAGTGCAATCTTTTTAAATTCTAATCTATATTTAAAAAATATCCAGAAAAAAACTCAAAACTGAAAAATTTGGTATTTTCAGAGCATTCTCATCACATTCCTCATTCATATTTCTATAATTACATTAAAAAACATTATATTTCTCTCTCATGTTCAATTAATTAATATTTTTTTGTATCTTTTACATTACAGTTTTCTCTTTCCTCTACTTACAATCAATGAATCAATCCAACAAATATTAACAAACAAATTGGGGCAAACAATATTCTCCAAATGTTTCCTCAAATTTATAAAAAATAACTATATTTTTCTTTCAACCCTATAATTTACACTCATGATTACTCACATCTCACCCTATAATTTGCAAACTTCCCACATATAATTATAAAGAATGAGATGAGGAATGGGATGAGAAATAAGTTAGATAAAATGAGTTTGGGATTGGGTTTTGAGCCAAAACGACCTGGACACGCGTCCTTTTGATATAGGTTGATGGGCAACACTGGCCATGTGCACGGTTATAACGGTGTCAGGTGTCCTTTATTGATTGGTTAAGAGGTCATGTATTACTTAAGGGTATTTGGGACTTTTTAGTACCCTACCTCTATAAGTCCCCCCAGTCCAGTGTTTCTTTCGCGTGAAGTACTTTATGCGGGTGAAATTTTGGATTTAATGTGTAATTGGGGGGTTTTATTCTTTATAAGTTGGTAGAAAATATCTTCTGTTTGTTGTGGATAACTATGAAAAAGGGACAAGTTGACAGCTTGCAGACACGTGTGCAGGTGATAAGACGTCTGTGACGGCTGCAACTGTACTCGACTGCAACTTTTTCACTTTTTCGAATTTTCTCACGTGACGTGGCGAGTATCTGTTGGTCGAATTTTTCTCTCTCCACTGTTCATATTCCATCGCATTAATTGCGATGAGTATATATAGGGGAAGTTAACTTCTTTTTGAAGCTTTGTTGTCTTTGTATTTTTTACTACTCTCTTATTTCCCTTTTCTGAAACTCTCTGCATATTCCTTTGATTTTATCATCATACCAGACATTCGACGTTTATGACTAGCACGATGGCAGAAGTTAATGAGATAGAGGTGAAGTGGGATCAAGATGAGTATCAAAAACTTATTGAAGCGTATGGTATTCCACCGGAGTGGGGGTCGGAATTCCCTTCTGCCGGTTCTATTGCCAGTTTCCCACCTCCCGGAAAGATGGCATTATATGCTGATTACTTTGTGTCGGGAAACTTCCGCCTTCCCGTCACGAAGTTTTTTATGAAGGTGGTGAAGGTGTTTGGGATTCACTTGTCTCAACTTCACCCACGTGCCGTCATGCGAATTCTCCACTTCGAGTTCGTATGTATGGCTCATGAAATGGTACCTCGGCTGGACTAGTTCGCCGTATTCTAAAAAATAACCCGTCAGAATGGGTGGTTTAGTTGTCATTCGTCGACTGACAGGGCTTTTGGGCGTGAGGTTGAGACAATATCCAAAGATTGGAAGAAGTTCTTCTGGATATCGGAGGATGTGGTGCCGGAGGTTATGGTTCGTCTGTCAGGCAACGAGCCTTTAATTGACCTTACTCCGGCCGCTCATGAGAACCGTGACTGGGTCCGCCAACTAATTGTCCCGCTAACGCCAATGCGGGTACTTGCTGAGGAGGCCCTTGTCTGGGCGGGGATGAGCCGCCTATGGTCTGCTCCTGCTATGGAGCCTGTTTTCGTTGAGCCGGACGGCCGTAAGTTTACAACTTTCTTTCGTTGAGCCTGTTTATTTTTCAGGTTTCGGATCCATGCTTAACGCCCTGTATGATGATAAGGGGTGTGTGGGGAAGACTATTCGCGATATTAAGCGGATACCTGTCCTTGAGAGGACTGCTAAGTACTTCCTTTTTCTTGTAAAGGTGCGAGCCGAGCCGATTTTTTCGGATACTATCTTTGAAACAGGTGCGTATATTTTGAACCTTCCTCCTCTCAATGTGCTAACCTCGGATGGAACAATCGTTATTTTAAGTGACGATTCTACCGCTTCCGAGGGAGAAAGCTCGGATGACGCTCCTGAAACTTCGTATGTTTCACATTTGTTGGCAGAACTATACCGGAAGAGATCTCTCCGAGCTTCTCAGGCAAGTGACGCGGGTACTAGTACCGCGGATGCCGGGAAAGGATCAAAAACGAAGAAACCGCGAACTCGGCGCTCGAGGAAGCCTGGGCCTAGTCTTGCGGAACGTTTGGGAACATTGACTGGTGAGTTTCTTTTGCAAAAAATTTTAACTTCTTTTAACGTCTGGATCTGATTGCGAATTTCTTGTGTAGACCCGTTGATTGTGGAGGACGACGTGGTTGAGAAGCTAAGCACGCCTACTCCTATTGTTGAAAAACAACCATCCCTTTCCTCAGAGAAGGTGGTTGAGGACAAACCTGTTACTCCTCCTACCGCGACGCAGGTGGAGAAGACCAATTTGTTACCAGCATCCGATCAGTCATTGGATTATCTTTTTGATGCTGGGGTTGCTACTGGTAACAGGGAAGATAACCCGGTCATTGACGAGGGCGGGGTTTTTGGTACATGGGTCTCCTTTTCATCCTTCTACTGAGCAATTTTCCCCATCACCTTTGACTACTAATGTGATGAGGAGTTCGCTGTTTGGACCGTCCGTCCATGAAGCCGGGAGTGGGTCCACGCAAGGTGCACCCCCACAATCCTTCTCGATGCCTATACGACGTGAAACCTCAAGCTCCCAGTATTACGGGGATGCGCAATTAGGAGGGGATTTTGATTTGTTTGTCCCACCATGGGATATTATCAATGGGTCACGTTTTACCAATCCTGAAACGTGTATGAATTTTGTGAAGCACTGCGTGCCTCCTGCCGAAATGACAGATCTTCGGGACCGCTCTCGCGATGATCTTCACATTGGTTTATCTGTGTCTTTGGCTAATACTGTAGCCCAAACCAAAGAGATCTTGCGGGAGTGGCGTACAATGGGTGGAAAGCTGAGTGCGGCTTCCGAGGCCGTTAAGGCCGCAGAGGCATATGCTGAGGAGCAACGTAAAGGCGGTGGGTGCGGCTAGGTGGAAGCTGATTGATGCTCAAGCCGCACTTAAAGCTGAGCAGGACCTGAGTGCTGCTGCTGCTCAAGGTTGGAAGGAAGCTTGCGAGAGGTCTAACAACACTCTCGAGGCTTCCCGAGCTGAGACCCAAAGGAAGAAAGATGAATTGGCGAGGACTCAGGACGAAGTGTCTCGCCAAAATGCCCGAATCCAAGAGCTCGAGGAGGCGTTACGATTGCAAGGGGACCAGTCTGAGTTTAAAGATAAAACTATTGTTGATATGCAGTATGTATATGACTCCCTCTTGCAATCTCACACTGAAGCGCGTACCCATGCCTCCGCCGAATTACAGGGACTTCGTGATAGAGCGGAGCATGCCGAGCGAGAGAGACAATACTTCCTCAACCGTGGTCTGAGCTCGGTAGGATTTCTTCATATTTATTCTATCCGTGTACTTCTATCTTTGTGCTGACATGTCTTTTATGTTTTGTTGTTAGGTCATTCATTATGTTAAAAAGAGTAGAGAGCTCACTGACTGCTTTGTTAACTTGACGGCTGCTGCTAAGGTAGTTGGGCGAGTGGGAGGCTTCAACGAAGGTTTGGCGTTTGCCTAATCTGGAAGGTCTATTGAGAGCCACCCGCTACATCGCCTTGACGCGAAACAAGAGTTGGACATGCGGGTTCAAGTGTTTGATAATCTTGTCTTGCCGTTGGAAAATATGCTTCCGGAGATTGCTTTGAATGAAGACGGCGTGAAACAATTGTGCGTCTATATCGAAGATGAATATGAGGATGACGAGGCTCCAAATGCTCCAGAAGGCACTTCTGTTCCTATCCCGTAGATAGGTTTAGGATCTAGGCTTTTGCAGTTTCTTTTCCACAATTTTGTAATCACTTGTGAATATTATAATAGAAAGAAATTTACTTTGATAATATCTTTGCAAGAAATTTTTCCTTTTGGATTTTGAATTTGTGTATCTTGGATAACACTGGTGACGTGGCGGAGAGATAAATTTTAAACGACGGTTGACAAGATGTGTGTAACGCCTTTCTTTGACAACTTGTCACGCTTTTTCGAATCTCCCGCCTGACGTGTCGATCATCCCATGGTCCGCGTTTTTTCTCTTTCCTCTGTTAGTCAGAAGGGAGCATTTATTACGATGGGTATAAATTAACCCTTTGTGAATCCAATTCGGTCTTATCACTTTCAACATTGATGTACATAGAAATATACATCTTTTCAGCATCTAATAATCTCTAAAAACTGCAATTTATCTAATAACATAGCATAAAAGGCTACTTATCATAATAAAACGTAATTTCAGGTGAAACCAAACCTCAAATGAAGAAACAAGCAAAAAGATGAAGAATAACAGAAGAAAACACAAGAAAACAAAGAAACACGCCCCCATGTCTCAAGAAACACGCCCCATGCTTATGGAACAAGAAAAGACAAAATCTGAGAACAAAAGCACGGGGCCGTGCTCAGCACGCACGGGGCCGTGGACGGGAATGCAGAAAAGAAAAAGAACTGAGCACATGTCACTAAAAAGCACGGGACCGTGTCTGCTAACCACGGGGCCGTTGCCAGCTCACACAAAAGACAAAACAAATCTAGCACATGTCATAAAAATACACGGGGCCGTGCTCATCAAGCACGGGGCCGTGCCTCACCATCCAGATTGCCTATAAATAGTGGCTCATGTTGCATTCATCAAGTGTGCCTTGAAAAGATTTCTATCCGATTCTCTCTTATAAAAACACACACTAACACTCACATAGAAGGTTTAGTGAAGAGTTTGAAGGCTTGGAGGTCATCACCATCAACCATCATCAACATCATTAAGAAGAAAGATTCATCTACATTTGGTTAGATCATTCCAAGTTTAATCATGTATTTGTTATCATCATTCATCTTAATGTTTATCATCATGCTCATTATGAGCTAAACTCCTTTTACCATCTAAAATCTATGAAGAAGCTTTGTTTTACTTGATAATTAATCAAGACATGTGATGTAGTCTAGTAAAGTACATGGTTGTATTACAATTATCTTTTGATGAGAAATGTTTCACCATCTTAAATCACTAATTCAAAGTTGGTGGTTGTCAATTCCATTGGCAATCGTTCATGATCGATTCATGTTCTTGAAAGATAGAAATACTTTGATACATTATCGAAACATGGATCCTTATATTGTACTTAGAAATGATGAGATATAAGTTATGATGTATTTTTCTAAGTCTTGGTAATCCGAAAATGGCTTTGCTTAGGATATCAAATTAGCTAAAGAAATCATATGTTAACAGAATGTGTAATTATAACCTACATAAATCAACCAAGGGGAGGTTGTGTGACTAAACTACAACAACCCGAAGTTGTTAGAATTGGTATTTGAGAAATCGGAGTCAATCCTAATCTTTCTACTTTACGAAACTACTTGCCAACTTAAATTGACATCATTGAGGTGGCATGACATTAGGAAAGGGTGGACTTTAAAATGCGCACGTCACCTCCTTAGTGCCAAAGATGCTCACATAAGGTTTAAGGAGCTATCTATCATATATTGCTACGGCAAGTTTATCACATGTTTAAATATTAATTATCAATGCTAAAATGGAGTGGATTCTTGATCTTAGATGGTAACCTTCGCATAATTGAATAACTCGTTTAGAATTTCTTATCTTGGTCACCTATATATTATATATAAGTATTTATATTTTATAAAAAAGTTCAAAAATTAACCTCAAAATGATTAAAACCTCCGATTGAAGTAAAACAACGATTTATTATTAGAAACATTTGTGTCCACGGATCGATACTTGGTTCTTACCAATACTATTCTACATATACGATAGGTACACTTGCCTATTTTGTGTGTGTTTAGTCTTTGTAGAAATCACTTTAATAAATTTAAAACACGATCTTGTGCAAAAGCAAATCATTCCAACCTCTTATATTTTATAAGACACGCATACACGCATCAAACATCTAGAGTAATCAGAAAAAAAAAACCTCCATCTTATCTGAGAGATTTCTGTAAACTTCTATCATATGGCTGGTGAGAAGAAAAATACTCCGTCGATCCATGAGATTACAGTGCATTTGAAAGAGAGAGAGAGTACGAGGACGTCATCAATATTTATGGATTGGCTCCAGAATGGGAGCCGGAACGCCCGGTGGACGGATCTATTGCGACTAATCCTCCGAAGGGAAAGATGGCCATATATATAGAGTTCTTTACAACGAGCAACTTCTGGTTACCTATAACGAAGTTTATGAAGGACGTTCTGATTTCCTACGGCCTCCATCTTTCCTAGATTCACCCACTAGGGATGCTCCGAGTACGTCACTTTGAGTTTTGTTGTCAGGCTCATACTATCGACCCGACGGTAGGTCGATTTGCAGTGTTCTACAAGCTGACGCACCGCGATGGGTGGTTTGGATGGTCCGCTACCAAAAGGGGCCGTGACGAGGGCCCTATTGGTACCGAGTGTTACCAGAGTCTTTACGAATGGAAACCCAAATTCTTTTGGGTTCGGGAGGGTGTAATTCCGTTTACGATGAGTCATCGTAAGGCTATGGATACCCTTCCTTCCGTTACAGCTACCACGACGACTAATCTCCCGTGGTATACTTCATTAATAAAGACGCCAACGCCCATGCGGGCGATCTCTGAAGCGGCGTTAGTGTATGCCAAGATGAGCCGTTTGTGGTCGTTCCCGACCTTAGAGCCTTTCTATGAAAATTCTGGTGGAGGTAAGTTTTTACTTGCAATATCCCAAGGTCTTGTTCTTTTTCTTACCTTTGTGTTAAATTTGCAGGGGAAGGATCCACTATTTCCTCTTTACTGGATAAGGTAGGAGGCATGATGGCACGCCGTCCTATTGCTGCAACCGACGTTCCTTTTCTTGAACGCACTGAGCATAACTTCTTATTTTCTCCTCTCCGCGCGGAGACTGTTGTTTCCGAAGCAATGTTTGCGAAAGGTGAGAAGAGGATTGCTGAAGGTGAGGAGGTTCTAAAACCTCAACCTCTTACTGCTGTGACTTCTAGTGGGGTGGTTGTGCTCCTTTCTTCTAGTGAGGAGTCATCACCTCGCGTAGAAAGACCATGTACTGATACTACTGATTCTACCAATGTCTTGCCTATGGCCACAGGTTTGACCCGCAAACTTTGTAAGGTTTCCACCGAGAAGACCTCAGGAGGTGGTGACGATGCTGATATCGCCGATGATGCTGCTCCTAATGACGAGGTCCCAATTGTTGGCGAGGGACTACTAAAGTTGTTAATAAACGCAGATCTCAACTTGCCGAGATCGTCCTTCCTAAGAAGAAGAAGAAGAAAAAGACGAACCAACCTGCGGACTTAGGGTCCCGTTTGCAGGAACTCGATGCCCAAGATGTTTCTATGGGTAAGTTTGTTTGCTTTTGGCATAAATAACCATGCTCCGCATGTCTTTTAATTGACTTTGATTAAATCTTTCAGTGGCCTTGAAAGATTTTTCTAAAGGTATTTCAGGTTTGAAGGATTCGGGGGCTCCGAAACTTCCAACTCCGCCTTCCTCACCCAAGAACACTTTCCAAAACCCGATCAATCTGACGGGTATCTCTCCTTTGAAGGATATAGAGAAAGAAGGTCATGAGTCTGATACTCTCCGCATGTATCCGAACTATAACGTTCATCATTTTCGAGACCAGGGGGTATTAGTATGTTTCCTTACAAGGGTCAAAGTTCTCGTGCTGCTCATGAGGGAGATGTTGCTCTGCATTGTCCATGTTGGACATTGCGTGAAGATTCCACATTCGATGACGCGGATCTCTGTTATGAGTTTCTTCAAGAAAGTCTTCCTCTTGCGGAAAAGAAGCAGTAGAGGGAGCGTATTCGCCAAGAGTTGTTGAATTCCAACTCTTATCTTATGGCGAATCTTGTCTCCACTAGTCAGGAGATAGCCCGGGATTGGTTGGCTATGAACAAAGAACTTGATGACAAGCATCTTGAGCTGCGTGATGCCAAGAAAGAAACATTTGCGGCTTTGACTGAAGCTAAGGAAAGTTACCAAGCTTTCAAGTCCTCTGAGGAAGCTAAAGCTGCTCTTCAAAAACAAATGGATGGGCAAGCTGAACTGATAAGGTCTCTTCAGGCCGAATCCGCGGCTAAGGAGAAGCGTTTAGTCGACCTTTATGCCAAGAACCGAGATCAGGCTTTAGAATGTGCTGGTCATAAGATGGAGCTTGTCCAAGCCAATGCAGACAAGAAATGGTTGTTATCAGCAGCAATTCCCAAGGTATTCAATCTTACACTTTGATTATAACGGCCATTCTACTTGTGCTTATGCATGTCTTAATTATTTTATCAGGTTATTACTGATGTCCGGAATAGTGATGACCTCGGAAATTGTGTCGCGGTGCTTCTGAAGGCGTCCAAACAAGCTGGACGATAGATGGGCTTTGCGGAAGGCTATAAGTTTGGTTCCGAAGGTCGGCGTCCGGAGGAGTATGCCTTGTTTGGTAAGGATACTGCTTCCGTCCTCATCGAGAAGACCAAGAATTTTGATACTCTTAAGTTCGCTCTTTCCGAGCATATATCAGAGCTTGCGGATAAGGAGGATGCTATAGATCAACTAAAAGAGTTATTTGGTCTTGATGAGGAGGAAGAGGAAGCCGAGAAAACGAATGATAAAACGGAAGACGAGGATGTCGCCCCGTGGATGTATAAATAACTTTGTTGTAAACGATTCCTTTTGCTTGTAATCTCTTTTGACTGGTAAGATAAGAAGTCTTGTTTTCCTCCGGTGCACTTTGTCTTATGTACCATAATATAAGTGTCTATCCGGATCTTCGTTCTTGTCAATAAAAGATTACAACATATGTTACAAGTACGAGATTTTCATAGATTGGGCATAAGCCTTCTTACAATAAAGGAAATTATATGGCTTGTTAGTCTATTGAGGCACGCAGGCCAATAAGAAAGCACTTGTGCTAAATATAACATCTTTTCAACTAAGCCCCATTCCAAGTTCTGGGGATCTCAGTCCCATCTATTTTCTCTAACTTGTAGGCACCTTTAGGTAACACTTGCTTGATTCTATAAGGTCCTTCCCAAGTTGGGGCTAACTTGCCCAGAGGTTCCTGACCGGAAGCCTCGTTGTTGCGGAAGACAAAGTCTCCCGCATTAAATTCGCATTTTTGGATCCGCAAGTTATAATATTTCTGAAGCTGTCGCTTGTAATTATGCTCGGGGATCGATGCTAACTCTCTCCTTTCTTCGAGTAAATCAAGATTCAACCTGAGTTCATGATCATTATCATCGATTAACAGATTTCGTGCGGATGGAATCCCGATTTCAGCTGGAATCATGTCTTCAGTGCCGCAGGTCAGACTAAACGGGGATTCTGCGTTGCTAGAATTCTTCTGGGTGCGAAAAGCCCAAAGTACATGGGGCAGTTCATCGACCCACCCTGTCCGTTTAGTTCCTAATCTCGCATTGATTCCTTCTTTAATAGTTCGGTTGGTCCTTTCAACCTGATCATTTGCTTGCAGATGAGCTACAGAGGTGAAAACTTGAGTGACTTG
The DNA here is from genome assembly GCF_021521415.1 of Bidens hawaiensis. NCBI lineage: Eukaryota > Viridiplantae > Streptophyta > Magnoliopsida > Asterales > Asteraceae > Bidens > Bidens hawaiensis. Next base: position 16,210 of record NW_027500977.1, read on the forward strand.
AAGTTCTTTCAGCCACTCCTGCAGTCCGCTGTCAGCAAATTGAGTCCCATTATCACTTACCAATTCCTGTGGGAGGCAAAACCGGCATATGATGAATTCCCAAAGGAATTTTTTTACGCTTGATGCCGTTATTGAAGCAACTGGTTTGGCTTCTACCCACTTGGTGAAGTAATCGATGGCCACTATCAAGAATCTGACTCGTCCCGGGGCTTCTGGGAAGGGTCCCATGATGTCAATAGCCCATTTTTGGAACGGCCAGGCAGATGTTACCGGAACCAGTTCGTTTTTAGGTCGCAGGGTATTGGGGGTATGGCGCTGGCAAGAATCACACTTTCTGATTTCTTGCACAGCGTCCAGGTGCATGCCAGGCCAACAGTACCCCGTGTTCATGATTTTTGCAACTGTCATTCTCGTTCCCGCGTGCAGTCCACAAATACCCTCGTGGATTTCGCGGATTAGGTAATTTGCATCTTCTGCGTCTACACATCGTAACAGCGGGCCGAGAAATGATCTACGGTACAAAATGCCATCATTCATCTGGTAATTTAAAGCTTTGTGTTTGATTTTCCGAGCCTCGGCTTTTCCTGCTGGAAGTGATCCGAAAGATAAATAAGCTTTGATGGGTGTCATCCAAGATTCAACACCAGTTTGTATTACCAGGACTTGGTTTTGTGGAACAGATGGATGGTCTAAGACTTCGACACGAATATCTTTTGCAAAATGCTCAAAATTCGTTGAAGCCAGTTTACTAAGGGCGTCCGCTGATTTATTTCCATTCCTCTTAATGTGAATAACATTGAAAGAGGCGAACTGGCGAATCAAAGCTTTTGCTTGGGACAAATAAGAAGCCATGACATCGTTCTTAGCTTCTTACGTTCCATTTATTTGTCCTGCAATTAGCATGGAATCCACCCGAGCTTCTAAATGTTTCACCCCAAGCTTTTTGGCTATCCGTAAGCCTGCCAAGAAGGCTTCGTATTCTGCCTCGTTGTTGGTACTTTTAAAATCCAACTTTATGGCATACGTAAACTCATGGCCTTCGGGATTGACTAGCCTGAGGCCTGCGCCACATCCCTCACTGCTTGAAGCTCCATCCGTGAATAAAGACCAAATCTGTTCTGATTCCGGAGGTGCTTGGGGTTGTTGCTCGGTCAAACATTCTCTTTCTTTGTGATGCGGGACTTCTGTAAGTAAGTCCGCCAACACTTGCCCTTTGATTGCTGGCCTAGGTTTGTATTCTATTGCGTGCTCACCTAGTTTGATGGCCCATTTGACCAAGCGCCCAGACAATTCTGGTTTACTGAAAACGTTTTTGAGCTTGTATCCGGTTAAGACATTGATGGGATGTCCTTGAAAGTACCTGCGGAGGCGTCGGGCAGCATAGACCAGTGCCAACACAAGTTTTTCAAGCATGGAGTATATTGTTTCTGGGCCCGATAATGTTCTGCTGACATAGTAAATCGGTGTTTGAACGTTCTTTCGATCTGTCAGAAGGACAGCCCCTAAGGCAATGTCTGAAGCCGATAGATACAACGTTAAAGGTTCTCCCGCGTGAGGTGCTGTTAACGTGGGAAGTTCCATCAAACATTTTTTAACCTCTAAGAAAGCTTGTTCCGCCTCCGCGGTCCATTTAAACTGTGCTTTCTTGAGGCAATTCCTCAGAGTTGAGATGAAAGGATGAGACTTGGCTGCATGATTTGCCAAAAAACGATTCAAAGCAACCGGTCGGCCATTAAGTGTCTGAACTTCTTTGAGGGAAGACGGGGAAGGCATGCCGGCTATAGCTTGAACTTTATCTGGATTAGCTTTGAAGCCCGCATCCGTGACAATTACTCCCAGAAACTTTCCCTCTTCCATTCCGAATGAACACTTGGCTGGGTTCAACTTCATGTTAATACCTTTCAATGTTTCGAAGGTCTCTTCAATGTCTCTCAACATCTGATCTTCCTCAACACTTTTGATCACGAGGTCATCCATATACACCTCTAAGTTTCGACCAATTTGGTCTTTGAACGCTATATCCATTAATCGTTGATATGTGGCTCCCGCATTCTTTAGTCCGAAAGGCATCATTTTATAACAAAAAGTGTCCTGGTCTGTGCGAAATGCTGTCTTATCTTCATCACCTGCTGCCATGCGGATCTGGTGATAACCCTTGTAGGCGTCCAGGAAGCACTTGAATTTTAATGGTGCCACAGCATCAACCTTGAGGTCAATCTCTGGTAAAGGATAACAATCCTTAGGACATGCTTTGTTTAGATCTTTGAAATCAATGCATGATGCGTGCTGTGTAGCTTGTATAAAATATGATAGATTGGATATTTAGCTTTTGCACAAGATCGTGTTTTAAATTTATAAAAGTGATTTCTACAAAGACTAAACACACACAAAATAGGCAAGTGTACCTATCGTATATATAGAATAGTATTGGTAAGAACCAAGTATCGATCCGTGGACACAAAGGTTTCTAATAATAAATCGTTGTTTTACTTCAATCGGAGGTTTTAATCATTTTGAGGTTAATTTTTGAACTTTTTATAAAATATAAATAATTATATATATATATATAATATATAGGTGACCAAGATAAGAAATTCTAAACGAGTTGTTCAATTATACGAAGGTTACCATCTAAGATCAAGAATCCACTCCATTTTAGCATTGATAATTAATATGTAGACATGTGATGAACTTACCGTAGCAATATATGATAGATAACACCTTAACCCAAAGTGAGCATCTTTGGCACTAAGGAGATGATATGCGCATTTTAAAGTCCACCCTTTCCTAATGTCATACCATCTCAATGATGTCAATTTAAGTTGGCAAGTAGTTTCGTAAAGTAGAAAGATTAGGATTGACTCCGATTTCTCAAATACCAATTCTAACAACTTCGGGTGGTTGTATTTTAGTCACACAACCTCCCCTTGGTTGATTTATGTAGGTTATAATTACACATTCCGTTAACATATGATTTCTTTAGCTAATTTGATATCCTAAGCAAAGCCATTTTCGGATTACCAAGACTTAGAAAAATACATCATAACTTATATCTCATCATTTCTAAGTACAATATAAGGATCCATGTTTCGATAATGTATCAAAGTATTTCTATCTTTCAAGAACATGAATCGATCATGAACGATTGCCAATGGAATTGAAAACCACCAACTTTGAATTAGTGATTTAAGATGGTGAAACATTTCTCATCAAAAGATAATTGTAATATAACCATGTACTTTACTAGACTACATCACATGTCTTGATTAATTATCAAGTAAAACAAAGCTTCTTCATAGATTTTAGATGGTAAAAGGAGTTTAGTTCATAATGAGCATGATGATAAACATTAAGATGAATGATGATAACAAATACATGATTAAACTTGGAATGATCTAACCAAATATAGATGAATCTTTCTTCTTAATGATGTTGATGATGGTTGATGGTGATGACCTCCAAGCCTTCAAACTCTTCACTAAACCTTCTATGTGAGTGTTAGTGTGTGTTTTTATAAGAGAGAATCGAATAGAAATCTTTTCAAAGCACACTTGATGAATGCAACATGAGCCACTATTTATAGGCAATCTGGATGGTGAGGCACGGCCCCGTGCTTGATGAGCACCGCCCCGTGTATTTTTATGACATGTGCCAGATTTGTTTTGTCTTTTGTGTGAGCTGGCAACGGCCCCGTGTTTAGCAGACACGGTCCCGTGCTTTTTAGTGACATGTGCTCAATTCTTCTTTGTCTTTTCTGCATTCCCGTCCACGGCCCCGTGCATGCTGAGCACGGCCCCGTGCTTTTGTTTTCAGATTTTGTCTTTTCTTGTTCCATAAGCATGGGGGCGTGTTTCTTGAGACATGGGGGCGTGTTTCTTTGTTTTCTTGTGTTTTCTTCTGTTTTTCTTCGTCTTTTTGCTTGTTTCTTCGTTTGAGGTTTGTTTTCACCTGAAATTACGTTTTATTATGATAAGTAGCCTTTATGCTATGTTATTAGATAGAAATTGCAGTTTTTAGAGATTATTTGATGCTGAAAAGATGTATATTTCTATGTACATCAAACATCCCCACACTTGAACATTGCTTGTCCTCAAGCAATCGTCTTATAAATGTTCTCTAAAAACAGCAAATTTAGATTATAACTATTCCTTAAGCGAGCTCCAAGAAGATGAAACAAAATAACCAATCTTTATGTTAGTGATAAATAAAAGAGAACTTTTGTTTTTATGAGCTTCTGTTTATGCAAAACGTCACGTTCTCGCAATGTTCACTCACACTCGGTTTTTATATCTGATCATACCTGGGATGTAGGTATGTGAACACTCTTAGCCAAAATTCAACCTGTGATAAATAAGCTTGTAACAAGTTCAAATCTTCACCTTTTGAAGGGTTGCATAGATTAGAAGGTAAAAAAAAGGGTTCCGGTTTAGTGTGAGTAGGGATTTGTATTTTGTGGTGGTTCAAGATTTAATGGTAAATACAACTTCCGCTGTTTGTCGGGAGTCTTGAGATGTCTTCAATGCTTAGCTCCTTTTCTTCGATTTTTTTTTTTGTAAATACTATATACCTAATGATTCTTTTAAGGTCAGATCGTCAAGACCAGTTTTATCGAGGATGTGGATTAATTCTTTCTCAATCCTGTTATGAATATAATTTCCAACTCTAATGGATCGTTCGGCTTTGAGCCTAATAGCCCCCATCCTCATTAGTTAGGTATATTCATGCTGAAACTGAGTTTGACTTTTTCTACATCTTTCTTCGTGGGACCAGTTTCCGCAACCTAAGAATCGTTCATATCTTTTTGCTCTTCTCTTCATTGCGTTTTTGGAAATTCCACAGAATGATGGCCTTTGTTCGTTTTGGCGCCACCTTTTCCTCACCTCATTTCTAAAGAGAAAGATTCTCTCCCTAAGTTCTGGAGGCAACCTAGGTTTTGTGAAGTGTATGCAGCAAAGGAAATTGAAATCCAAAGAATGCATTTCCAGTTCTTTAGGGTCTGCCGGTAAAAGACCAGTGTTGTATTTTACCGGTTCAAAATGGATAAGGTGATCGGATTTTTGGGTTTTGTAATTTTGGTAATGGGTTTGTGTAAATATTACCTTCTTCTTTATACAACGCTTCGTGCGGTCTTGAAATGAATAATTGCGACAAGTTCTAAATCACACGAAACATATGACTCACTCAAAGCTTCCGAAAAAATATTTATATGGCATGAGGTTTATCTCACAGTAACGGAGGAATTGGGTATTAACGTCATATTTTGCATAAACTTATTCTCAATATTACAAAACTTCTTCTTACTTTTTCACCTTATCCATTGTTTGCTGCAAAAAATTTTCTTGGTTTTCTTTTTAGGTTTAGAATAATCATTGTTTGCTGCAAAATATATTTGTTTTAGAGATTTTTATAATTAGTTGGACAAACAATTTGGTCAAGTAATTCCCCTCCCCACACTTGAATCTCACATTGTCCTCAATGTGATAAGATTCATGAAAATATAAAAATTCTAGTTGTGTATTATGGGTTAAAATGGAGAGTTACTTCCCTACGGGTCAACGAAATTTCGACAGAGCGTCCCCTGTGTTTTTCTTCCGTTTTCCTGTTTTTGTACCTGTATACTATAAAACTGCAAACAACCACAAACAACCAAGCATAAACTGCTGAAAATTGGGTATGGAATCTTCCATTCCTAGCCCTATTGGGCTAAATTAGAACCTATCATAATGTCTTTGGCACCCATGGCCATAAAGATATCCAAACCAAAATAAAAATAAACAAACAAGTACGATGAAAAGTAAATTGTTTAAAACACATAAAAATTTCATGAAATACTACCAACCCGTGCCCATGTCCGACCTACCAGTGCCGCCAGTCATCAGTTACCCGCATCCGGGTCAAACGGTCCCCACTGCATGTTCTTGCGATAGCCCAAGCGATCAATCTCTCGCCTCGTCTCTGCATATTCGGCTGCTCGCTGTGCATCCGATGCAGCCATCTGTTCTGACATCCTGTTAAACGCGGCAGTAGTGTTAGCTGAGAATTGATTAATAAGTCCAAATATACCCTCGAAAGAGTATCGGCTATCATGTGATGAACTGGGGCCGGCCCCTGATGAAGATGGGCCTCCTGTCTGATGGTAAGTTTGGCGGCGGTATTGTCTGGGCGGTGACTGTCGTCTCTCGTTGAATCATCATCTCTGACGGGTCTTCTAGGTCCCACACCTGGTTGTTCTTGTCACAAAACCTCCACACACCCGGGCGGATTTGCTGAGCCATATTCATGCTTTCACAGTAGTCAAGGTTGAGAGCGATCATGTCTGGGCTTGGGGTTCCCTCTGTGTCCACACCATAGGCCCTGTAAAGGTTGTAGATCCAGGGACCACCGAAAATCGGGGAGTTCCCTCGGGCAGTAGCATTTGACATGAAAAGTTTGCAGAAAAGCATTGTGATATTGCAAGGCATTTTATTTTTCATGCAGTACAATGCCCAAAGGTCCCTAAGGTTGACAACCCCCTCGCTCTGACCCCGAGCTGTGACGGTATGACTCAACAACCGGTGGAAGTACCTCATCAGCGGGTCACGTAGTGCCGTGCTTTTAGAAATGCTTGGTCTGTACGTTGTTGTTCCATAGCTTAATTGTTCCCAAGCTTCTTCCCTTATGAGACCCGCTTCGGCTTCATCATCTTCACATTCATCTGTGAATGTAGATTTTGCTTCGAACCAGATATCGGTGTCAGTTTCTTCGGCTGTGTAAATACCAAAATCAATTCCTAGCTGAGTGACAGAAGTTGTATGCCAAACACCCCCACAACGAAACTCGATCGCCTTAGTATCCCACATGTCAAACTTTTTCTTCTTGAAGTTTAACGAGGCTAGGAATTCTTTTGTGAGTTCTGTAACTGAATCCCCAGTCTGGTTAAAAACCCGTCCCCAAGGTCCCTCTACAATGTTTCGATAGCGGTCCCATTGGTTTACGTGTCTTAGGGTGTTTTTACATGCGCGGAAGTGAGCTTCTGGATATCTATTGTTGAGGTATGCTAATCTTTCGTTTGCCATTTGGTCCTTTTTTTTTCGGTTTCCGAAGACCAATAATGCATGAAAATCTCATCGTACTCAGCCATCTGCAATTTACACTTAAATTAGTCGAAACTCATTTAAATTTCAATTTTGCTGAAACAGAATGCAAAGCACGGCGGCGTGCTTTCAGAAGCACGGTACCGTGCTGCTGCTTCTGGTTCAGTTCCTTTGACTTTTGGTTGACCACGACTCGTGTTGTTTTGGGCACGGCTCGTGTTTTTAATATCGATTTCTAACTTACTCGGACTCGAACCCTCGTTTCTAACCGGTTATATCAATTGGGTTTAATGGTGGGTCGGGTATTTGTGCAAAAACCCAAAACCTGATTTGTTTCTTTTAATTAAACCCCAACCATCAATCATTCAACAATCTATTCAATATAACCAAGCATAATAACCCATACCCTATTCGGGTTTTGACCCGATTTGGTCGATTTGAACAATTTTAGGGTTAATCTAAACCTAGAATGACGAATTTGGACAATATAATTGTTAAATTAACATACCTTAGGTTTAGAATCGAAGATTTAATGAAGAAATTCGTGAAATAGTTGAGGTTTCGGCGGTTCTCGTAGTGAAAAATAGGGTTTGAAGTGATAGAAAGTTATTTTATTAAGTTAAAAACTCTTAACTGCCCTGACACAAAAAAAAAACACGGCCCCGTGCTTCAGGAAACATGGTACCTTGCTGCATAGTGCAGACAATACTGTTTTGTTTATTTGTCGAGCTGGTTTGTTTTTAACTGGGTTTTTATTTTCTGGTTATTTTAAACTTGGTAAAAACATCCTAAATTTCATTAAGAACATAAAAGTAAAGACATAATTAAAGATAGATGAAATGAAAAGTACAACAACAATTCTCGGGTCCTAACACATAGTTCTAGCGGAAACAACTTAAACGAGAAACAAAGGCAGAAACTTCAACGGCCACCACTTCCGAACAAGTCCTGGATATGTGGTGGTGCTCGTTTGGCTTCCAAAAGTTCGTCAAGCTTTTTGTTGAGCGTGACGATTTCTCGGTTGAGAAAGTTAAGTTTGAAAGTCACATCCTTGTGGTGGCCATCCACAACATGGAAGTTTTCGAACCTAAGCAGGTCGACTTTGTTAATCAACTCGACTACTCGAGCTTTGGTTTGCATATTGCTTTCAACTTGATCTCTTACGATGCATTGGAGTCGCATGACTTGTTCCTCGAGGAAGGAAGATTCATGTTGTTTCCCTTTTTTCACTGGCTTCCATTCAACACGTTTTCCTTCCATTTAGGTAATTTTTGTTTGGTGTGAATGGAATAGTGAAATTATGCATGCATTATATAGAGACTGGAAAGTTGAACACGGCACCGTGCATTAGGAAACATGGCCCCGTACTGCTAGAAGAATAAATGTTCCTGAGTCATAGAATTGTACGGAGTCAGCGCGTATCATGCTGAAGATTCTAGGGTGACCACGGCGCCGTGTTTAGGAAAGCACGGCCCCGTGCTTTTTGTCCCAGTGTTTTTCATTTTAATTTTTCAACATGATTTACTATCCGGAATTTTTAGAATGACGTTTATTGTGATAATTTGGAAGTTTGGTCATCAAAAAATTACTTTTCAGTAAATAAAGATCCTAGAACACTTTCGGGATAAGCCCGGGTTTCCTAAGAAAATAGTCGGGTTAAGCCCGAAGTCCTAACACATTGTGCTTAATGCACTTGATTACACATAAAAGCATAAAATTAAGTCTCCTAGAGTTCCCCGAAAGGCACTCCTCCTCCGAATGGTCCTGGTGGTGGAAAATATGTGAAACCGAGAACTTGAAACTGGAGTTGCTCGTGATGTCTCGGAGTTCCATTTTCATGTTTTCCACAGATTCGGTGAGTTGTACGAGACGCATCTCCGCAAGGAGATTCATTTCGGTGAGTTCTTTCACGAGTTCTTGAAGTTTCAAAAGAAGATCGGTTTTGGAAACATGGCGGGCATCATTTCTCGGAAGTCGGGAAACGGGAATTTGCTTCATTCATCTCAGTTGGTATGCTGAATTTTCAGAGGTTTTTGGTTTGTTTTTGGTTTGTGCAAGGAATGCAATGACACAAGGTGCCTTTTATAACCAAACAGGAAACCAAACACGGCACCGTGCTTATGGAAGCACGCCCTCGTGTTTTTGTCTGACAATTCAGTTACAAACCAGTCTGACTGAGATTTTTGCAGCGTAGATGCCGGCCCTTATTTTTCGGCACGGGACCGTGCTTTTGAGAGCACGCCCCCGTGGTTTTTATGTTTTCTAAATATAAATATATATATATATATATATATAGTTATTTACATGGCCTAGTTTTGAGAATGTCTTGGCCAGACCTTATTTCCTCACGTTCTTAATAAAGAAGTTTTGAGGGTTAATACCTCCAACACTTCTTCGAGTGGACCGTCGATATATGGTTTTAATCGATGTCCATTTACTTTGAAATTCTGGCCGTTTGAATTTGAAATTTCGATGGTTCCATAGTCAAAAATTGTTTCCACTACGTATGGACCTGACCATCGGGATATCAGTTTTCCTGGGAAAAGATGTAAACGAGCGTTGTATAGCAGTACACGATCGCCAATTTTAAATTCTTTATTTCCTTTTAAATAAGCGTCGTGTATGCGTTTAGTCTTTTCTTTGTAGGACCAGGAATTTTCAAAGGCCATTGTTCTTAGTTACTCGAGCTCACGAATTTGATCTTCCCGGTTTGCTCCGGCAGACGTTAGATCAAAGTTCACTGCTCTAAGGGCCCAGTAGGCTTTGTGTTTCAATTCTACTGGTAGATGACACGCCTTCCCGTAAACGAGTTTGAAGGGTGTCGTTCCTATGGGAGTTTTGTAGGCCGTACTAAGGGTCCACAATGCGTCATCTAATTTTTCTGCCCAATTTTTGCGATTCATCCCCACACTTCTTTCCATAATTCTCTTAATTCCTCGATTCGAGACTTCCACCTGTCTACTGGTCTGCGGGTGATATGGTGTTTCCAGGCGGTGGTGAACCCCATATCGCGCTAAGACCTTGTCCATCAGTGTCACACCCTCAAAATCCACTAATGGAGTTTTACCGTCAGAGGTGTGAACTAACAGGATCGGAATCATTAGTTATAATCAAACATCATATTCAAAATTTTTAAACCACAAATATTAAAGTTTAATGAATGTGGAAGTGTAAATCATAAGTCAAGTGTTGCGTCACGCAGGACGACTTAAAACCAAATTAATAAGAGTTTAAAAGCAAGTTTTCAAAACGATAGTGTTCAATGAAATGCATAACCCTATACCGTGCGCCCGCCTCGGCTACCTGAGAATAACATACTAAAAGTGTCAACAAAGGGTTGGTGAGTTCACATATATAAATAAAGGAAAACGTTTACGTTTAAGTGTTTGCGTTTGCGTTACCAGATAATGTTAAGTCAATTATATATCAATAGGTAGCTAGCCTATAAATCAAGTATTACTAAGTGTTCGACACCGAAGCTGACTGTTTATCATATGCCTTGCCACCATGTCAACCACGACCATGGTAAATGTGTTAGCCAAGATTACACCCACTCGACCTCCAGTCGAGTTTAGAGTCGGGTGGGGTTTGTCAAACCCAGTAGTACTACTCAACAGTGACTCGCTATTATCCAAATATTAACCGGTTCGATGTTATGAAGGACTTTGTTTGCCACTTAGCCTTACAAGTGATATATAACTAATAACAAAATCTAAAGCGTTTGGAGTATGTTATCTCCCCCAAATAAAAAGCGTTTAAAAGAGTAAAAGGGGGACGTGAAACTCACTGTTTGCAAAGAATTCAAAAACAAATCCGAGAGATGCGCGTCAAAGAAAATCCTCACTAGTGCTCTAAAACAAAAATGATATTCTTCAAGTATTTAAGCTACTATTGAGTCTCTAGACTCGGCACATAATACCTATGCATGAGATACGTTTCGTGTTTCGTTTGTGAATTATGTGTGACTCGACAAACACATTGGTGACACGTTACAGGTGTATACAACTACTTAAGCATCAAATACTAACATTGTACATTACTAGTAAATTATCTCCCCGCAAGGGCAATTTAGTCAAAACATGGCAATTATCTATTAACAAACACGTTCCATGTATTTTCACATAGTTCAGCAGCTAGTTTTATCAAGACGGATTTCTACTTGAAAGATTACTCTATTCAACAGATCATAACATATCAATTAATTCACCAAAAATCTTCACAAAAGAACACATGAGTTAGGTTTCCAGAACTATTTTTATTGTATTTTTATTCCACATAGTTTTCTCACAAAGACCAAAACATTACAGTAAACTCACAGCAGTCAAAATCGTGCGCAACAGAATGATATTTGTTATTCCCGTTAAATGGTAGATTATATTAATGCAAGACCAATTGGGTTAGATTCTTAACTCAATATTTTAACTTCCAGAAGTGAAACTAACCCATTTGGTCTTGTAGTTTATGAGATATGATAATTTCAAAACAGCCTAACAGCAGACCCCATAATTCAGACTTGCACTACGTTTTTGTAAAATAATAAAAGTTAACTTTTACACATCTAAAAATTACAAATTTGGACTCTTTAGAAACTAGACTTAACCTAGTACACTGTAGTGTTAATAACTTCTACCAATTACCAGATTAACATCCAGTTACAGTCATCTAAACATCAAACAACAATCTGTCCAGTACCAGTTTACATCAAAACTCAACATAGCAACAATCTATGAACCATAACCCATGCATATCACACTCTAGACACAAGATTTACCAACCATGCATATCAATTTTACTTTACACACATAGTTAGGGTTTTACTTGAAAGTTTAAAATCAAAGAACAAGTAATTAACAAGCAATTATAACACAACTAGTTATCAATTTACTAGCAAATCATCATCAAACATACAATCAAACCCTAACTCATCTTAATAATCACTTTCAAGAATTTAGGGTTTTGATTAACCCATTCAATATCAAAATTAAACACATAGAATGCATAGAGAAGTAGTTAATTACCTATTAGCACCTTAATTCTTCAACAAAAGCTTTAAAATCCTTGTATGTGTGTGTGTGCGTGTTTACGGCAGCCAAGAAGAGAGGGAGAGGGGGCCGATCGGTTTAGGGAGAGGGGAGGGAGTGTAGGCTTTTGTTTATTATTTTAATAATAATATGTTACACAATGGCCCCTCTACTTTTAGTTATTAATTTTCTAGTGTAAACAATTAGTTCTTGCTTCTTGTGTTTAGCATTATACATAACATATCAAGTAACATATATGTTAACACATAATTATCACGTATTTGTTGTTTTGATGTTTGTCGTTTGTTCACCAATGGTTTGAGTCGACTCGTGTGCGTTTCGGTGCCTTCCCGAAAGACTACACGTGTAGTGATTGTCATGCGTCATTTAAAACCCTAATTTAAATGTAATGAGACGTGCGTTATAGATCAAGTGATCTTAAGTTTGAATTGACGGAGTTTGGATTAACGGAGTTAACCTGAAATTGACAAGTGTCACATTATTCCCATGTTGAAAGAATTTTCGTCCCGAAAATTTGAGTCAAGTCGCGATGGGTGTCTGAAAAAGCAAGAAAAATTTTCAGTTTGTCATATCATCCCCTAGTAGAAAGAAATTTCGTCCCGAAATTTAATTCATACCTCTGGTGATTTCTGACGGTTTGACGGCTTTCGCGGTTTTCGGTGTTTGGTCAACCCTTCAAAAAGGTGAGGATACTTTTTTATCATTTGGTCCTCGCGTTCCCACGTGAACTCTGGTTCACGTCTCGAGTTCCAACGAACCTTAACGATTGGAATTTTGCTGTGCTTGAGTGTTTTTGTTTCCCAATCCAAAACTTTGACTGGTTCTTCGATGAAGCGTAGCTGTTCATCAACTTGCAACTCGCCCAGAGGAACTGCTTGGGTTTCGTCGGAAAGGCATTTCTTCAAATTGGATACATGGAATACATTGTGTACGCTACTGAGTTCCGTTGGTAAATCCAGTCGGTATGCTACCAGACCAATGCGCTCAGTTATCCGGTAGGGGCCAACGTATCGTGGATTGAGTTTGTTTCTCCTTCCGAAGCGAACTACACCTTTCCAAGGTGAGACTTTGAGTAAAACTTGGTCGTTCACTTGAAATTCAAGAGGCTTTCGGCGCTTGTCGGCATAACTCTTTTGGCGATCTTGTGCTGCTGCCATGCGGTTTCGGATTTGAACTATCTTTTCAGAGGTTTCAAGTACTAATTCTGGACCAGTGATTTGGCTATCACCCACCTCTGCCCAGCAGAGAGGTGATAGACACTTTCGTCCGTACAACGCTTCAAATGGCGCTGCTTTAATGCTTGAGTGGTAGTTGTTATTATACGAAAACTCTACCAAAGGCAAGTGAGGTGCCCAACTTTTTCCGAAATCCAACACGCATGCATGCAACATGTCCTCCAAAGTCTGAATGGTGCGCTCACTTTGCCCATCCGTCTGAGGATGGTATGCTGTGCTCATATCAAGGCGGGTGCCTAGTGCACTCTGTAGTGACTTCCATAAGTGCGAAGTGAAATGGGAATCTCGATCAGATATGATTGAGATAGGCACTCCGTGTCTAGACACTACTTCTTTCATATAGATGCGAGTCAGTCTTTCCATTTTGTCCGATTCCTTGATTGCTAAGAATTGTGCAGACTTAGTCAACCGGTCAACGATCACCCAGATGGTATCGCATCCCGTCGGTGTTTTGGGTAATCCCGTGATGAAATCCATGGAAATGTGTTCCCATTTCTACGTTGGAAGTTCCGGTTGTTGTAGCAGACCAGATGGTTTCTGATATTTCACTTTGACTCTTGCACAAGTCAAGCATTTGCTCACGTAGGTAGCAATGTTGGCTTTCATGTTTGGCCACCAGTAAAGTGCCTTTAGGTCATGGTACATTTTATCCGAGCCAGGGTGGATGGAATATCGGGACTTGTGTGCTTCTTGCATCACTAGGGTTCTCAACTCTCCGTATCGAGGGACCCAAATCCGATTTTCGAAATATCGGACCCCGTCCGATTTGGTTTCAAGTTGCTTGTTCATGCCTCTCATGAGTTCTGATGGGAGATTATCGTCTTTCAAGGCTTCGAGTTGAGCATCACGAATCTGATCGGGTAAGTTGGCGTGAATCGTGAGTTGTAATGCTCACACTCGTCTAGGTTTATCGGTTTCTTTTCTGCTGAGAGCATCGGCCACTACATTGGCCTTGCCAGGGTGGTACTTGATGGCACATTCATAATCCTTAAGTAGCTCGACCCAACGACGCGGTCGCATGTTCAGTTCCTTCTGATCGTAGATATGCTGGAGACTCTTGTGGTCGGTGTAAATGGTAAACTTGGTACCGTACAAGTAATGCCTCCATATCTTAAGAGCAAACACCACAGCTCCGAGTTCCAGGTCATGGGTCGTGTAGTTCTTCTCATGGATCCGTAGTTGTCGAGAGGCATAGGCTATTACCTTCTCGAGTTGCATCAACACGCAACTGAGACCTTGTATCGATGCGTCACAATGCACCTCAAAATTCTCCTTTCCCTCGGGGATGGCTAGGATAGGGGCACTACAGAGTTTGGTTTTTAACTGTTGGAAGGCGGATTCTTGTGCGTCTCCCCAATTGTACTTAGTACCCTTATGTGTCAATGCAGTGAGTGGTTGAGCAATCTTGGAAAATCCCTCAATAAAACGCCGGTAGTAGCCGGCCAGTCCTAGGAAATTGTCGCACCTCAGTCGGAGTCTTAGGTGCTTCCCAGTTTTTGATGGCCTCTACCTTACCGGGATCGACATGGATTCCATTCTCATTGATCACATGTCCTAAGAAGTGAACCTCGCGAAGCCAAAATTCGCATTCGGAGAGTTTAGCGTATAGTTGTTCCTTCTTCAGCAATTCTAAGATCAACCTCAGGTGTTCTTCATGGTCGGTCTTATTCTTGGAGTAGACGAGGATATCATCAATAAAAACAATCACAAACTTGTCGAGGTACGCCTTGCATACTCTGTTCATGAGATCCATAAATACGACTGGTGCGTTGGTTAAGCCAAAAGGCATAACTGAAAACTCGTAGTGACCGTACCGAGTTCTGAAAGCCGTCTTTGAAATGTCTTCTTCGTGCACTCTTAATTGATGGTAACCAGATCTCAGATCGATCTTCGAGTAGTAACTCGATCATTGCAGCTGGCCGAAGAGATCATCAATTCGGGGTAAGGGATAACGGTTCTTAACCGTCACCTTGTTCAGTTCTCGGTAGTCGTGCACATGCGGAAAGTCCCGTCCTTCTTTCGAACAAATAAGACAGGAGCTCCCCATGGTGATGAGCTGGGTCGGATAAAACCTTTATCCAACAAATCTTGTAATTGAGTGGACAGCTCTTGAAGCTCCGCCGGTGCGAGCCGATACGGGGCTCGTGCTATGGGTGCTGCACCGGGGGCCAATTCGACTTGGAACTCCACTTTTCGATTAGGTGGGAGTCCAGGCAAATCCTCCGGGAAGACTTCCGGAAAACCTCGCACAATCGGTATGTCTTCGATTCGCTTCTCCCCCGCGGGTTTCTCGACAATATGGGCTAAAATTGCTGGATGACCCTTTCGTAAATATTTTTGCGCCTTCATGAGGGTGATGATGCTGGTGGTCATGCCGCTCTTCTCGCCCTGGATCGAAATGATTTCGCCGGAAGGGGTAGTGATGTTGACTATCTTGTCGTGACATATAATCTCCGCTCGGTTCTCAGATAGCCAGTCCATGCCGACAACGACATCGAAACTACCAAGTGTAAAAGGTATGAGGTCGATATCAAAAGTATGACCCGACAGTTTCAACTTACATCCCGCCAGTACATGAGTTGTTTCTATAGACTTACCGTCGGCTAATTCAACAGGAAACTTAGCATCTAACGGGGTTGGAGTTAAGTCTAAGAGTTTACTAAAGGCTTCCGATATAAAACTCCTATCAGCTCCAGTGTCAAACAAAACAGAAGCAAAACAGTCGTTCACAGGAAACTTACCGGTAACCACATTCGGATCGTTGCGGGTCTGGCCCGACCCAATGACGAAAGCTCTACCTTTACCACTGCTTCCGCCACTGTTGCTGCCTCCATTGTTCTCATTCTGCTTTAGTTTGGGGCAATCCTTCCTGAAATGACCCTCTTGACCACACTCGAAGCACCCTTTAGTCGCCGTAGGCTGTTTAGGAGCACCCTTTGCCGCTAGGTCTCCCCTACAGTCTTTGGCCTGATGTCCCATTTTTCCACATCTCAGACACTTGATACGGTCGCATGAGCCAGCATGGTGATAGTTGCACTTGTTGCATTTCGGGTACTTCCCAGCATAGCCACTCGAACCCTGCCCGCCACCGTTGTTATTGTTGGAACCCTGATTATAGCAGTTCCGAGCGAGTTCAGGTTTACGGTAGTGTTGTTGCTGTGGGGGGTTCGATGATGAGGACCTGGTGTTGTCGAATTTCCTCTTTCCATTACCCGAGTTGTTGTTTTTGTCAGTGATTGAGTTTTCTGGGGTTTTAGAGGTGGAACCTCTAGGTGGTAACGCACCTTGTGCCACTGCCTGGTCCGTCAGTTTGTGAGCTAATCGGATCGCTTGTTGAATTGTAGCCGGTTTGGAAGACGTCACCATACCCTGAATTTGTGGTACCAACCCTCGATATACATCTCGATTCTCTTACTCGGCGGGTCTACCATCCGTGGACACATTACTGCTAGCTCATGGGAACGGGTGGTGTAGGCTTCAATCTCGGAACCCACTATTTTTAGCGCCCAAAATTCCGACTCCAACTTCGCGATTTCCTCTCTAGGACAATACTCTTCACGCATCATGTTCTTGAATTCCTCCCAATTCATAGCATTTGCCAATTCCAACCCAAGAATTTGCACATTCGAGTTCCACCAGGTGAGGGCGGAATCCGGCAGTGTTCCAGCAGCAAACTTTACCCTGCTGGCTGGTGGATAGTTGCACTTCTCACCCTGAGATGTCGTCATCTGAGGACACGTCCGAGTGTGCCTCCTCCCCAGCCGGCTCTTCCTCCGGTTCCTCTTCGGGTTCCTACTCGGGACCTTCTTTGGGTTCTTCCTCGGGATCTTCTTCAGGATCCTCATCCTGTGCCGCTGCGTTCGGGGAAATTCGCGCCTCTAGTGTCTCACAACGAGCTAGAGTTACTGCTGCAAGGCTTCTTGCTTTCCAAACTTCTTCCTGCAAGTCTATCATCTCTAATTGCATCATGGTCACTAGCTTCATTAACTGAACATGAGAGCATCTTGAACTTCCTTCATGGCTTTAGTCAGGTAGGAAATTCTCTTCCTAGCCTCAGTTCCATTCCCTATTAATCCAGTAACATTCGGTCTCGTCGAGTGCATAATGTCAACATCACGATCCAAACAGGAGGCGAGAGCTGCGAAAGCACTCTCCATTGGTTGGGTTAGGGGCAGTAGTGTGTTGAAGGGTATAGGACAGCCCGGGAAAGGTAGTGGTGGAACTTGCTCACGATAAACGATCCGCTCGACTAGACTCGGGGTACCAACTCCAATGACCATTGTCTTCGTACACGTCTCCAGATGGGCAATACCTCATTGGTGCGAGGGGCTGCTAGTGCCGGGACTACTCGAGGTGGTGATGAGTCGGGTAGCTGCGGTTCCTTTCCGGGGACGTGGGGCACCGGGTCGGGTGATGATAATAGCGTTGATATCCTTACAGGATAAGTCGTGAATGCGCGCGTATGAGTGAATAAGGTAACGAGATAAAGATAACGAAAGTCTAAATATAATATATATATGCAGTGCGTAAAAATTATAACTAATGGGTCGTTGCAGTTATAGTCTAGTATGCATGCAATTCTAGTTCGCTATAAACAATGGATCTGATACCAATATGTCACACCCTCAAAATCCACTAATGGAGTTTTACCGTCAGAGGTGTGAACTAACAGGATCGGAATCATTAGTTATAATCAAACATCATATTCAAAGTTTTTAAACCGCAAATATTAAAGTTTAATGAATGCGGAAGCGTAAATCATAAGTCAAGTGTTGCGTCACGCAGGACGACTTAAAACCAAATTAATAAGAGTTTAAAAGCAAGTTTTCAAAACGATAGTGTTCAATGAAATGCATAACCCTATACCGCGTGCCCGCCTCAGCTACCTGAGAATAACATACTAAAAGTGTCAACACAGGGTTGGTGAGTTCACATATATAAATAAAGGAAAGCGTTTACGTTTAAGTGTTTGCGTTTGCGTTACCAGATAATGTTAAGTCAATTATATATCAATAGGTAGCTAGCCTATAAATCAAGTATTACTAAGTGTTCGACACCGAAGCTGACTGTTTATAATATGCCTTGTCACCATGTCAACCACGACCATGGTAAATGTGTTAGCCAAGATTACACCCACTCGACCTCCAGTAGAGTTTAGAGTAGTGTGGGGTTTGTCAAACCCAGTAGTACTACTCAATAGT
This sequence comes from Bidens hawaiensis, assembly GCF_021521415.1. Taxonomy (NCBI): domain Eukaryota; kingdom Viridiplantae; phylum Streptophyta; class Magnoliopsida; order Asterales; family Asteraceae; genus Bidens; species Bidens hawaiensis. The sequence continues at coordinate 34,761 of NW_027500977.1, forward strand.
GACTCGCTATTATCCAAATATTAACCGGTTCGATGTTATGAAGGACTTTAGTTGGTTTGTTTGCCACTAATCCTTACAAGTGATATATAACTAATAACAAAATCTAAAGCGTTTGGAGTATGTTATCTCCCCCAAATAAAAAGCGTTTAAAAGAGTAAAAAGGGGGCGTGAAACTCACTGTTTGCGAAGAATTCAAAAACAAATCCGAGAGATGCGCGTCAAAGAAAATCCTCACTAGTGCTCTAAAACAAAAATGAGATTCTCCAAGTATTTAAGCTACTATTGAGTCTCAAGACTCGGCACATAATACCTATGCATGAGATACGTTTCGTGTTTCGTTTGTGAATTATGTGTGACTCGACAAACACATTGGTGACACGTTACAGGTGTATACAACTACTTAAGCATCAAATACTAACATTGTACATTACTAGTAACTTATCTCCCCGCAAGGGCAATTTAGTCAAAACATGGCAATTATCTATTAACAAACACGTTTCATGTATTTTCACATAGTTCAGCAGCTAGTTTTATCAAGACGGATTTCTACTTGAAAGATTACTCTATTCAACAGATCATAACATATCAATTAATTCACCAAAAATCTTCACAAAAGAACACATGAGTTAGGTTTCCAGAACTATTTTTATTGTATTTTTATTCCACATAGTTTTCTCACAAAGACCAAAACATTACAGTAAACTCACAGCAGTCAAAATCGTGCGCAACAGAATGATATTTGTTATTCCCGTTAAATGGTAAATTATATTAATGCAAGACCAATTGGGTTAGATTCTTAACTCAATATGTTAACTTCCAGAAGTGGAACTAACCCATTTGGTCTTGTAGTTTATGAGATATGACAATTTCAAAACAGCCTAACAGCAGACCCCACAATTCAGACTTGCACTACGTTTTTGTAAAATAATAAAAGTTAACTTTTACACATCCAAAAATTACAAATTTGGACTCTTTAGGAACTAGACTCAACCTAGTATACTGTAGTGTTAATAATTTCGACCAATTACCACATTAACATCCAGTTACAGTCGTCTAAACATCAAATAAACAATCTGTCCAGTACCAGTTTACATCAAAACTCAACATAGCAACAATCTATGAACCATAACCCATGCATATCACACTCTAGACACAAGATTTACCAACCATGCATATCAATTTTACGTTACACACATAGTTAGGGTTTTACTTGAAAGTTTAAAATCAAAGAACAAGTAATTAACAAGCAATTGTAACACAACTAGTTATCAATTTACTAGCAAATCATCATCAAACATACAATCAAACCCTAACTCATCTTAATCATCACTTTCAAGAATTTAGGGTTTTGATTAACCCATTCAATATCAAAATTAAACACATAGAATGCATAGAGAAGTAGTTAATTACCTATTAGCACATATATGTTAACACATAATTATCACGTATTTGTTGTTTTGATGTTTGTCGTTTGTTCACCAATGGTTTGAGTCGACTCGTGTGCGTTTCGGTGCAATCCCGAAAGACTACATGTGTAGTGATTGTCATGCGTCATTTAAAACCCTAGTTTAAATGTACTGAGATGTGCGTTATAGATCAAGTGATCTTAAGTTTGAATTGACGGAGTTTGGATTAACGGAGTTAACCTGAAATTGACGAGTGTCACAATCAGGGTGTTACAGAAGTGAGTACCTTTGTCGCTGATGAAGGCTTTTGGTGTTCCGAATATTGAAAATAACTTTTTCAGAAATCGTACAACTACTCGAGCATCGTTAGTGGGAAGAGCTTGTGCTTCTACCCATTTAGATACGTAATCGACTGCTACAAGAATGTTTTTGTTTCTGAATGAGTTAGGGAACGGCCCCATGAAATCTATTCCCCATACATCAAAGATTTCACAAATTTGAATGCCCTTTTGAGCCATCTCATTTTTAGATGAGATGTTCCCAGCTCTTTGACAAGCATCGCATGCTTGGATCAAAGTTTGTGTATCTTTGTATATAGTGGGCCAGAAAAATCCTGCATCAAACACTTTTCTGACCGTGGTGGCGGTACCGTGGTGTCCGCCTGTTGGTCCATAATGACAGTGTTTGAGAATGTCTAAGGCCTCCTTGCCTGCTACGCACCTACGAATGACTTGATCCGCACCTATCCTAAATACGTATGGATCTTCCCAGAAGTAAAACTTAAGATCAGAGAAGAATTTCTTTCGCTGTTGATGGGTAAGTCCTTTTCTGAGAATCCTACAAGCTAAGTAATTTTCGAAGTCGGCATACCAGGGACTTTCGTCTTTTTCCTTTATTACGTCTTGAATGTGCATGAGGACTTCATGTGGGAAATTATCATTGATAATTTCCTTGTGAAGTTCTCCGGGGGTTGGACATTCTAAACGTGAAAGATGGTATGTGGCTACATTTTCTGCTCCGTTCTTGTCTTTAACTTCGATATCGAATTCTTGGAGTAGTAGGATCCACCGGATGAGTCTAGGTTTGGCATCTTGTTTGTTGAATAGGTATCGTATTGCGGCATGATCGGTGTAAACTATGGTTTTGGAAAGAACTAAGTATGATCTAAATTTTTCAAAGGCAAATACTACCGCTAGTAACTCTTTTTCTGTTGTGGTATAATTTTCTTGTGCATCGTTAAGAGTTTTACTGGCATAGTAAATTGGGTGAAAGTGTTTTTCCTTGCGTTGTCCGAATACGGCTCCAACTGCAAAGTCGCTTGCATCGCACATGATTTCGAATGGAAGGGTCCAATCGGGTGTGGTCACGATTGGTGCATTGACAAGTTTGTCTTTTAATGTATTGAATGATTCAACACACTCCTCAGAGAAGACGAATGGTGCGTCTTTTTCTAAGTCTTGAGATTTTTGAGAAGTCTTTTATGAAGCGGCGGTAGAAACCTGCGTGACCTAGAAAACTTCTAATGGCTTTGACCGAAGTTGGCGGCGGAAGTTTGGATATGGTTTCTATTTTGGCCCTATCAACTTCTAGTTCGTTTTGAGAAATCTTGTGTCCTAAAACAATGCCTTCCTTTACCATAAAGTGGCATTTTTCCCAGTTGAGCACTAGATTTACTTCTTCACACCTAGCTAACATTTTGTCTAGATTTTTCAGGCAATGATCGAAAGAGTCTCCAAAGACTAAGAAGTCGTCCATGAAAACCTCCATAGAGTTTTCGATCATTTCATGAAAGATGGCTACCATGCAACGCTGGAAGGTGGCTGGAGCATTGCATAGTCCAAATGGCATTCTTCGGTAGGCGAAGGTTCCGTATGGACATGTAAAGTAGTTTTCTCCTGATCTTCAGGAGCAATGGGAATTTGAAAGTATCCGGAAAATCCATCAAGAAAACAGTAGAACATTTTTCCAGACAATCGTTCGAGCATATGGTCTATGAAAGGAAGTGTAAAATGATCTTTTCTTGTGGCATCATTAAGCTTTCGGTAATCAATGCAAACTCGCCAGCCTGTGATGGTTCTCATGGGTATTAGTTCGTCCTTCTCGTTCATTACGACCGTCATTCCTCCCTTCTTGGGTACTACCTGAAAGGAACTTACCCAAGGTGAGTCTGAGATTGGGTAGATTAATCTGGCATCAAGCAGTTTGATTACTTCCTTCTTCACCACATCTTGCATGTTAGGATTGAGACGTCTTTGATGTTGAACCACGGGTTTGTATTCTTCTTCCATGAGGATTTTGTGAGTACAAAAGGAGGGACTGATGCCCTTGATATCCATGATCTTCCATGCGATAGCCTTCTTATGGTTTTTAAGAACCTTAAGAAGTTCGTCTTTCTCTTCTTTGAAAAGGTGAGATGAAATAATTACTGGGAGTTGAGAGTCCTTCTCTAGAAAGGCCTATTCGAGATGGTTTGGTAGTTCTTTTAACTCTAAGGCTGGTGGTTCATCAATTGATGGTTTTGATTTTTCATTGTTTTCAATGATTTCGTATATCGTTTCTGATTCTTCTTGGTAGTTATTGTTGAGATTTTCGTTTTCTAAAATGGGTTTGTTGAGCGTTTTGTCTAAGACTTGTGTTTCTATGGGGGTATTAATGGAGGAATCTCGCATATAGCAACTTACGATGGAGTCTATGATGTCAACACAATATAAGGTGTCATCGTGTTGTTGCGGATATTGCATAGATTTTCCTATGTCAAAAGTGATTGCCTCGTCATTGACCCTGAGAGTGAGTTTACCGGTGCAAACATCAGTGATAGCCTTTGCGGTGGCTAAAAAGGGTCTACCTAAAATTAGAGGTACACTTTTGTCTTCCTCCATGTCTAGAATCACAAAATCTACTAGGAAAACAAATTTGTCAATTTTGACAAGCATGTTTTCAACAATGCCCCTAGGATATTTAACAGATCGGTCAGCTAACTGAATGCTCATGCGGGTGGGCTTTGGTTCTCCTATCCCTAGTTTTGCAAAAACCGCATAAGGCATTAAATTAATACTAGCTCCTAAGTCAGCCAGGGCATTGCTAACAGATAAATTTTCTATGAGACAAGGGATAGTAAAGCTCCCTGGATCGGTCATCTTTGTTGGTAGCTTGCTTTGGAGGACAACTGAACATTCTTCACTTAGGGTGACATGCGAGAGTTCCTCCAACTTCCTTTTGTTTGTCAGCACTTCTTTGAGAAACTTGGCATATTTTGGCATCTGAGCAATAGCTTCGACAAAAGGGATGTTGATATGGAGTTGTTTAAAGAGTTCTAGAAACTTCCCATACTGGGCTTCCAATCGCTCCTGCTTCAGTCATCTAGGGTATGGAATAGGGGGGACATAAGTTCGGACTGGCTCCTTAGGTTGGATTATGCTTGTTGGGGTCAGCCTATCCTGCATTTCATCAAGAGACTTCTTCTCCTAAACTGGTTCTGAGGTTGGTGAGACTACAGTGGTCGTACCGCTTCGTAATGTAACGGCGTTAGCTGTTGCATTCGGGTTGGTGATTGTGTTGCTTGGAAGGGCGCCAGGTGGTATTTCGGATAATTGTCGGGCAATTTGTCCGATTTGGGTTTCTAAGTTCTGAAGTGATGCTTGTTGACTTTTGAGATCGGCTTCATGTTTTAATAATACTCCGCTGATATCAACATCTCTTGAGTCGACTTTCTTTTCTGCTTCATTTGTTTCGGTCATTAATTGGATTAGCATTTCTTCGATCTTTGAGTAGCTCGGGTTTTGATGGTTAATTGAGCTTTGGTCTTGGTATTGAGTTTTAGGTTGGAAGGATTGATTCATCGGTCTCTTTTCGAATCCTGGTAGGGGTTGAGTGTTACCTACGTCTTTCCGGCTGAAGTTTGGACGGTTTCTCCAACCTGGGTTGTAGTTTTTGCTGAAAGCGTTGTTCTGTCGAGCGATGAAATCGACTTCTTCCATGGCCATAATGACTTGTTTACAGTCACTCATCTTATGATTTCCTCCACAAGTGTCACAGGTGAGTCTGTTTTTTGATAGCTCGGCTTGAAGTTGTTCGAATATTTTAGAAAGAGCTTCAAGCAGTGCTGTGACAAGGGTGTTGGAATCAACGTGGTGTATTCCTTTATGGGTAGGTGTAGATCTTGGTGGGTTGTAAGAGAAACTCTTCATTGCGGCCTTCTCCAGGACTTCAAATGCTTCGTTAGGTGATTTGGATCCCAGGTCTCCACCAGCGATCTGGTCGATGGCCTGTTTGTTTTGACTGGATTGTGCGTCAAAGAAAGTTTGAACTTGTAACCATACGCTTAGTCCATGATGTGGGCATCTTCTTAAAAGACTTTTGTATCTTTCCCATGCTGCGTGTAACGATTCATCATCATCAGTCCGGAATCCAGTAATGCTGGCTCGGTATTTGGCAGTTTTGTCGGGCGAAAAATATTTGAGGAGAAACTGTTCAATCATCTGGTCCCAAGTGGTAATGGAACCAGAGGAAAGAGATTCTATCCATTCTAGGGCTTGGCCCCTTAGAGAGAAAGGAAAGAGTTTAAGCTTGATTTGATCTTCTGAACAGTTTTGGATTTTAAAGGTAACAAGTAGGCTAGCCGTAAAATTATATTTTAGTATTTAGTAAAAATTAAAAATAAAGTGAAATAGAAGTTAAAATTTTGTACAACTATAAACAATGATTAAATTAAACTTGGATCGTTCTTAGAAACGTACCGCGTCCCCAGCAACGGCGCCAAAAACTTTGATGCGTAGGTGTGTAGTAGTAAAATATGAAGGATTGAATGATTTGCTTTTGCACAAGATCGTGTTTTAAATTTATAAAAGTGATTTCTACAAAGACTAAACACACACAAAATAGGCAAGTATACCTATCGTATATGTAGAATAGTATTGGTAAGAACTAAGTATCGATCCGTGAACACAAAGGTTTCTAATAATAAATCGTTGTTTTACTTTAATCAGAGGTTTTAATCATTTTGAGATTAATTTTTGAACTTTTTATAAAATATAAATAATTATATATATATATATATATAATATATAGGTGACCAAGATAAGAAATTCTAAACGATTTGTTCAATTATACGAAGGTTACCATCTAAGATCAAGAATCCACTCCATTTTAGCATTGATAATTAATATGTAGACATGTGATGAACTTACCGTAGCAATATATGATAGATAACTCCTTAACCCAAAGTGACCATCTTTGGCACTAAGGAGATGATATGCGCATTTTAAAGTCCACCCTTTCCTAATGTCATACCATCTCAATGATGTCAATTTAAGTTGGCAAGTAGTTTCGTAAAGTAGAAAGATTAGGATTAACTTCAATTTCTCGAATACCAATTCTAACAACTTCGGGTGATTGTAGTTCATCACACAACCTTCCCTTGGTTGATTTAAGTAGGTTATGATTACACATTCCATTAACATATGGTTTCTTTAGTTAATTTGATATCCTAAGCAAAGCCATTTTCGGATACCAAGGTTTAGAAAAATACACCATAACTTATATCTCATCATTTCTAAGTACAATATAAGGATCCATGTTTAAATAATGTATCAAAGTATTTCTATCTTTCAAGAACATGAATCGATCATGAACGATTGCCAAAGAGATTGACAACCACCAACTTTGAATTAGTGATTTAAGATGGTGAAACATTTCTCATCAAAAGATAATTGTAATATAACCATGTACTTAACTAGACTACATCACATGTCTTGATTAATTATTAAGTAAAACAAAGCTTCTTCATAGATTTTAGATGGTAAAAGGAGTTTAGCTCATAATGAGCATTATGATGAACATTAAGATGATTGATAATAACAAATACATGATTAAACTTGGAACAATCTAACCAAATGTAGATGAATCCTTCTTCTTAATGATGGGGATGATGGTTGATGATGATGATTAGTGGTGATGACCTCCAATCCTTCAAACTCTTCACTAGATCTTCAAGTTGAGTGTTAGTGTGTGTTTTTATAAGAGAGAATCGGATAGAAATCTTTTCAAGGCACACTTGATGAATGCAACATGAGCCACTATTTATAGGCAATCTGGATGGTGAGGCACGGCCCCGTGCTTGATGAGCACGGCCCCGTGGTTAGCAGACACGGTCCCGTGCTTTTTAGTGACATGTGCTCAATTCTTCTTTGTCTTTTCTGCATTCCCGTCCACAGCCCCGTGCATGCTGAGCACGGCCCCGTGCTTTTGTTCTCAGATTTTGTCTTTTCTTGTTCCATAAGCATGGGGGCGTGTTTCTTTGTTTTCTTCTGTTTTTTTTCGTCTTTTTGCTTGTTTCTTCGTTTGAGATTTGGTTTCACCTGAATTTACTTTTTATTATGATAAGTAGCCTTTATGCTATGTTATTAGATAAAAATTGCAGTTTTTAGAGATTATTTGATGCTGAAAAGATGTATATTTCTATGTACATCAATGCTCATCTGCCACGCCCCGTTGCTCTTGGGGACTATGACTGGGTTAGCAACCCATGTCTGATAGCGGATTGGACGAATGATCCAGGCCTGTAAGAGGTCCTGGACTTGCTCGTTCATTGCTTTTGTCTGTTCCGGACCCATCTTACGTTGTTTCTGAACAATCAGCGTAAACAATGGGTTTACCCTTAATTTGTGTTCCGCAATGTTCCGCGGGACACCAGTCATGTCCGCGGGCTGCCATGCGAACACATCAACATTTTTTGATAATAACTGTTTCAAAAAGGTCCATACTATCTCGGAAATAGTAGGTCCAATTGTTACAGTTTGATCAGGGAAATCTTTGTTCAAGACCCACATTTCTGGTTCGGTTCTCAAAGTTTATTTTGGGATCTTGCTGGGTTTTGAGCTCTTGGTTGCAAGGCAATGTCGATTGACGTGAATTATTGCTGTACCAGTGCAGGTCGGAACTCTTACTGCACCGTGTGCTGTGGACGGATGGGCATTGAAGTCACCAATTGTATCTCGTCCGAGAATAATGTCATGTTTCGATATTGCTGGCAAAACCAGAAATTCGACCTCCTCGGTCCTCGAATGAATTCTGTCGCTCAAGGTAACTGGGAATGAAATTACCCCTCGCGGATGCATTATTTCCCCTCCAAATCCCGACACTGGAGCATGGATGGGTTTCAATCTTTCTTTATCTTCTTCGTCAAGCTGTTCAAAGCATTGTTCATACATGATGTCCGATGTGCTGCCGGTGTCGAAGAAGACATAATGAGAACGATAATGCCCGAAAAGAGCAGTGATGATCAGGGGATTCTTATTGTTCGGGCCCCCTTTAATTCGAGGGAAAATCACTGGCTCATTCTTCCACTCTTCATCATCAGATTCTTTCCTCTTATTCCCTGTATGGGACTCTCCTTGTATCATATGAACGTTCAAATCTTTAATTTGCTTCTTACTCGGGCCTTGGATGTCCCGAACGGGCGCTTTACCATTATCAGGTTTCCCATTTTTCACCAAGTGCCCGAGTTTTCCAGATTTAACAGCCGCCTCAATTTCATTTCTCAATGATCTACATTCATTCGTATTATGACCGATGTCATCGTGATATGAACAATGCTTCTTAGCATCTAAGAATGACCTTCTTGTCAATGGTTGTGGTTTTCTAAAACTTATATTCTCTGTTGTGAAAATTTCGGCGGGGGTCTTTGAAAGGGGAGTCCAACTGTTGGGACCTCGGTTCGAGGGTCTCGCTTTGTTCTTGTTTCCTATGAGGGACCTTGCATCAAATAGTTTTGATGTGTCCGCACTCGGCTGGAGTCTCGACCAGATAGGGCCTTTTGCCTGTCTATTAGGTCTCGGAGTCTGAAACTCGACTTTAAATTTTTTGCTTCGGGTTACCATTCCTCAACGTTTTTTCAGTGTTAGCATACACTTTTTCCGCAGTCATAAGATCGTCCCACTCTTTTGGCATTCCATCTCTGCCAGTGAGGGTGTGGACTAGATCATCGCACTTGACATTTTTGCGGAAAGCACCACGGAGCATGTCTTTACTTATCCCACCAATGTTCAGACTTTCATCGTTGAACCTGGTGATAAGATCTTCTATGGATTCGTTGTCGCGGCGGACGACATCAAAAATTTCTGACTGGTCTCGCGTATGTTTCTTTTGCTGGCTGAACTGTTGAGAAAACTTTTTTACAAAGTCATCCCAGCTAGAAACTTGACCATCAGGTAACTTTTCAAACCATTCTCTCGCTGCCCCTGTTAATGTCAATGCGAACATATGACACCAATAAGGGAGCGTCCAACCACTAACACCCCTTACCGCCACGAAGTTCTGGAGATTATCACTTGGATCAGTCATACCATTGTATTTGCCTACTGATGTAGGTATTTTGGCATTAACAGGGAAGGGTGCAGTAGCAATACTTGCTATGAATTTCGATTTTTCGGCAAAGGCTGCCGGACGATATGGTTTGGTGAACTCCCGTTCAGCATTGCTGTGATATTCAGTGTGCCGGACTATGTCCTGCGGACGATTGCTTCTTGCTCGTGAGTTCATCCTACTATCACCGGTATACATACTGTATTCTCCTGGTTGGTAAGTTGAATCATAACTGTCAAAGTCTTCTAAGTGAGATGGCATCCGCATATTTATGCGAGGACGAGGGCGTAGCCTCGGTAATTCGCCAAACTCTGACTCCGTCTGTTGGCTGTAACGGATCTGACTTCCTCTTACTGGTGGTGGAGGAGAGGGACATCTCCTGGGAGATTCCTCATAATCCAAAGTGCGGGCACGAAATCGTTCATCACGTTTTCTGCGCTCATATTCGTGGGTTAGTCGATTTAAGATCTAAAAGGCCTGGTTTACAAGGTATTCGTGGTTGGAGGTTTAGGGGTTTAGTCTAGTTTGAAACTTGGATTTTCTTGATAAAAATTACAAAAGCAATTTTGTGAACAAATTTAAGTGTGAGGTAGAGTGTTCTTTAAATATGGGTTATGTAAATAACAAATAAAGTAGCTAAATGACACAAGATGTACGAGGAAAACCCTAGATCTCTGTGAGAATCTTCAGCACAAAATCTCATGAGGGGAATCTCATTGCCTCAGAAATATTATAAAGAAAAAGTGTGATATAACTCAAGAACTAATTGCGAAGACGTCTAAGTTACAGGAGTGAGTGTTGGGAGTGCAAGTGTCTTATACCTTTGCAATAACTTCCTTTTATAATAAATGAAAATAACAATAATTAAGATAAATTCACCCCTTCTTTAGACTTCGTCTAGTGATCATTTGAGACATAACACCTTTTCTTCACATGTTTATTGACTATGACTTCAATTCTATTAGCTGACTTAGGGGCTGTTTGTTTACATTTGAATGAAACCATTCAGATGGAAACATCTGATTCATTCAGACTTCAGACTGTTTGGTTTCAAACATAAAAACATCTGAATAATTAAAATTAGGTTTGAATCATTCAGACTTGTTGTTGTTGCTGAATGGGACAGAGACTCATTCAGACCTGACTCATTTAGATCTGAATGAACCAAACAGTTGTTGGTGAATGGGACAGACTAACCAAACAGCCACTTAGTCCACTACCCGTTAAGATATAACAAAATAGAGCAACCTACAAGCATATCTAATTAATACGATATATGTTAGCTCAGGATACCAATCCACACAATCATGTATAACTGGATCGTCTATTTAAACTTTCATATATACATATTTTCTTTCATTTTTTTAATGCATAATTATGTATACGTAATACAATCGTGAACCATCTCTATCGTTTAAAAAGTTATTTAAAATAATGACTTTAAAAATAAGAAAAAATAGTTATAACTGAAAAACAAGACTGTTAACTAACAAACCAATAAAACCATCTGGTTAACAAACCTATCTGAATTGGTTTGTCGCTTCGTGAAACTTTAGTTTGCGATTGGTACAGTATATTTGTCAAAATCGTCGAAACACACCATAAATACCCCAATTAACAAGTCCAACATCAATATAGTCTTGTACCTAAGTTTTAGGGGTGAGCATAAAATTGAATTAACCAAAAATCTTGGTCGAAACATTAACCTATGGTTAAGTTTTTTATTTTTTGAATAACTGATGTTTTGGTTCGGTTTCGATTAACCATTTTTTAGTAACCAAAAATAAGCAAACCGAACTGATTAACCAATACTTTTATACGTAACACTCGTCTTTTAATTATGTAATGTTACAATACTTCAAAATGACATTTATCCAAATTTATTCAAAATGATATTTTTCCAACTTTATTTGACCATTGTATTCTTGATCTTGGATATTCCGTTCCATCGTAGCATATATTAATTCGTTTCGAATGAGACTGACCTTAAATTGCACTTAATCTCTTATATAGTTGCTATGACATTAGCTCTTCACCTGTTAAAACTTAAAACTAAGTTCACGAGTAATCTTTTATGTATGTTTTGGAACTAATGTGTACAGCCAAATTGTTTATAATGTTCATTGTTTTGATTTTAGTAAAATTCTTAACAATGGTCAACAAAAATTTAGTATGTGCTAAAAGTTTCTTGTTTAGCGGTTAATTCTCAGTTATTTAACCGAACCAAATTACACTAATAACCGAAACTGAACGGTTATTGTTTAATAACCGAAGTGTTAAGTTACGGTTTCGATTATTTTCATTAATCGAACCAAACCATGCACAACACACCCCTACTTCGTTTAGCCATAATAGCCTACACGTTTAGTAACATTTTGAGAAGGAAAAACACTATGTTCTTAACAAAGCAAACATAGATCGGATCTTTCCAAGATTCTATAATCAAGATGATGGTCGTTTTTACATCATGGTCACAGTCAAAAGACTAATGGTACCTCTTGATCTTAAGAAATCAAGAGACAAGAAACAACAAATTTTCAACTTGATTGAACCTCTCTTTGTATAGCTATATATCTATAATGAGATAAAGAACTTGGTATGATTCAGATAAAACTCTGAATGAGATCAAGAACTTAGTATGATTTCGTGAGCAAAACCAGAAGTATACAAGCAAAAGAAACACATGCAATGTATATCTCATCAACAGCCAAGGGTTGCCGCCTCTTGGACCCTACTAACCGGAGGCGTTACCCCGGACCACTGTTTGAAAGGAGCTTCGCCCCTAACATAGTAACCAACCAAAACAAGTGTGCACTCCACTCATCCCTAACTTGTTTATTGTTTATTATGATTGCATTAGTCGATTAATCCAATTACACAAAAATATCTAACTGTTTTTGCTAGATCTTAATAAATCATATTATGTTTATAGTATTACTACACTATTAACAAGAAGTAATACATATTTACCTCATTCCTATCTTCAGAGTTCCAATTTCTTTTACCATACCTTAATAAACAAGCAATCAGGCATAAAAGCAATGTGATAGCTGCCTCTATTTACATTAATATATTTAGTTTTAGATTAACTTGCTCTAGTTTGCTTTTTTAATTAGTAAGCCCCTAATTAAATGACATATTTAGAACACAAATTTCTAATATTATGCTATAGAAACCGAAAAACAATGTAAGTTGTTTAACATATTACGTTGTGCTGTAGGAATAAGATGACAATGGTGGTTGGTAAATAAGACAACACTAATCTCATTTTCTTTACCATATTATATATCAACAATCAATAGTGGTAAATTGTCGATCGCGAGGTATCGATGAGACTCTAAACAAACTTGATGTGTCGAGTAAAGCCCATCGCTTCATAAACAAATGCCAACAACCAGGGATAATGAATCGACAAACCCTAATTTCTAAATTTCTTTGAAGCGTCTCTTGAGGTGGGACCTTCAAGCGACTATTTAATCCTTAACAAGGTAAAGATTTTTTTAGGCCTCTTTTAAGTTTGGACCATCAAACTAACAAGGTAAAGCAAGTCGTGGTCCTTCAAAACAACAACCATACTTCACAACTTAACAATTTAATGCGTGTGTTGATGAATGTGATCACAAAATCGCAATTCGACATTCATAACCATTAAAATGATCATCAAAGATGAATCATGACACCTTAATTACATATATATTTTGAGTAGGGCTTTTTAGAAAGAGTATTTTGCAGATGAAAGGAGTGGGCATGGGCCTCACAAATAATAGTCATATACCCCACACAATTACACCCACCCAACAACAAACATGCTTCCCACCAACCAAATATTGCATTCATAATTCCAACTCCCTTTTTATTCTCACACCCCACTTGATGATACCATCTTAAATTTGGTACCAATAACATTTGCATTTCATTAAATTTCGTCATTTGTATTTCATTAAATTTCGTCACAAGTATTGTATTACCCCAAAACATAAAAAACACAAACAAAACATAAACAAATTAACTTAACATACACATAATTAATTAATCTTTAAAACACAAATCGTGACGGTTAAACGTTTACAACAAAGGTAATGACGAAGCGATAAGTGTAGATCCAAGTAGACTATTATCTGTTCACGGGCTGCTTCCCGCACTGCTATTTGAAAAACAACCAAAACCGGTCTTTTGCAACACGCCAGTTGGAGACAATGTCGTATGTTGACTACTGTCCCAACCATCTGTCATCAAATTTAAAGCAGACGGTCCGTTGTTTGTACTATGATTCAAAACTTCACCCAACGGCCCACCCGATGAGCTATCCCACAACACCGGGATCCAGCTTCCTGGTTTAGACATTTCATCAAACACGTGGTGGGCAGTGGCGTTTCCGACTCCTAAGCCCATTCTTAGAGGCGATAAATTGAGTCTTTCGTTACCCGGGGATGAGTTTGATGATATGAAGTGGGGTTTGTCTGAATTTGGCCAATCGTCCATGAATTGGTGAAGAGAATTTGGGGGTTTTTGGCCTAAATTGTCGGTTTTGTGTAATGGGTTGAGTAAGGAGTCTGAGCATACGAATCCGAACTCTGAAGGTACTGAAATTGCTTCTTGTTTTAGACCTATTGATGATGGTGATAACATGGAATGGACTGTTGAATCTTGAATTTTGTCTGACGTCACTTTTTCATTTTTTATAAAATTTCTGCAAAGATTCACAATTAGATTAGTAAATAATTAAAAAAAATTAAGGTTAATTTAGCCTTATAATAGAAATGACTTTTTAACGACCATCAAGTAAAGCTCGGCTACCAGATAACCCAATAGCAAAAGTAAACCCCATACGCCTGTTTCATAAACAATGTTGCGTAAAATACTAAAATCCGTCTTCCGAAAGCCCATGGCAGTAAACCCAGGATGGGATTAAATTCAAACTTAAATATTTACTTCCCTTCTAATACCAGTTGATTTGAAGCTCGTTAAATTAAAAACAGGAGTATCCAAATGCATTATTTTGTTGCATCGCTCGTATTGGTGTAACACATACACGTGACGGTTTTTAAGTGGTTTTAAATACTGTTGGATCGTACGTATATACCGTTAAATTTACTCGTATATGAGAGGACATTTTTGGAAAAATATTAGGAGATAAAACTTTTTATTTTTATTTTATTTTTTTCTAAAATAGATATTTTTGGTGGTTTTCCTTTAAAAAAAACCAAAAACATATATTATTATATACTATATATAATGTATGAGTGATGGGCAAATTAAGACACTTGAGTTTTAAGTAATTTACTACTTAATTAACAAACTGTACAACTTAAATAGCATGTTGAGGAGGGACAAAATAGTCTATTAGACAAAATGGTACAGGTTAAACTTTATTTCCTTAAACATGGTTACAATCTTAACCCCTCAACTTTAATTAGTTTTTGTAAATTTTAGTATTAGTTACAACTTAGCCTTTTAACTTTTAACTATATATTCTTTTTAATTTCACATTTAACCCAACTTCCACCCACGACTTTTAAATGGTTATTTATTTTTCATACGCTATTATTTTTTTAAAAATCTGGCACCATAAAAATGAGAATTTTATTCTTTTTAATTTGAGTATTATATTGCTTTAGTTTTTTTTTAGTTTAAAAAAAATAACATTTAAGTAGCGGTATTTGCGATATGGTTTCGATGGTTTTTAAATTAAACCATTAGTAACGGTTTTTGGTTATCGAAAACCAAAACAGAATCGTTAAAAATTGAAACCAAACCATTATCAACATCAACTGTATGTGTTTCCGCTACATCGTGCGAGCACACGTCTAGTCAAAAATAAAAATGTGATAAAATTTACCTATTAATATGTTGTGGAGTTTGCTGGTTTAACCGGCTAACAGTGGCGGCGGCTGTGGTCACCGGAGTAGATACCACGGCGGCGGCGGTGGTGGTGGTGTTAATGGTGCGTCCGTTGTTGACGGAATGGCCGGTTTGGCCTTCCACAGGCTTTCTTGAACGATGTCTGCCTCTGTTCATATGCCGTTCACAATACTTCTGGTCTGCCACGGCGTCCCGTGAGCACCGCCACTTCTTCCCGTCGGTCCTCCGGCACCGACCCGGCTCCGGATCCGAATTGTTTGAAAACCCCATGTGGAATCCACCCCATCCATCTGTTATCAACACCAACATATTATTAAAAATCAAATTTGCTTCTTTAAAAAAATTAAAAATAATAATAAGAAGAAAACTTACAGGCGGCGTGCCGGAGATTGGTTCCCGGAAATGAGCAAAACGCCGCCGTTTCAAGGGCTTTTCTTATCGGAATAAGTAGATTAGACGGAATCGGTGCGTTGACGGAAATGTATTTGTAGATCAAAGCTTGGTGTTCTAGTTCCATCCATTGTGTTGGCGTAAACGGCCCTCGTAAACCATAACCTGAAAACAATCAGATTAAAAATAAGTTTCGTTTCTTTTAATTTTTATAATATAGCTGTCGTTCTGTAAATTAAAAAAAATGAGTTTCGTTTATCATAAGTTTATAACCAAAATTAGTTCACAAAAAGATTAAACCTGAAAACAATAAGATAAAAAAAGTTTCGTTTTTTTTAATTGTTTATAATATAGTTGTCGTTCTGAAAATAAAAAAAAAATATTTTAGTTAGTTATAACTTATAAGTTAAAATAAAAACAAAAGAGCATACTCGAAATGTTTCGAGTGTGACAATGTAATGGTGGAGAGCATGGTGAGGAAAAGCTAAGCATGTTTTGTGAATCAGAAAGACCAGTGTTGTTGTTGGATCTTAACAACATTGTTTTTAACAGATCATCAGGGTGTGCAGAGGTGGAAAGAGACAACTGTTGATGTTTGAGTTTGAAATCAAAGGCAGAGTTATTGTTGTTATTATTATGGTTGTCTGAAGAGAGCAGAGGCAGAGCATCTAAACCATCACCACCGGCAAAATCCATAGAAGGGATTGGAGTCTTTTTTTATTTAAGAAATGAGATTGGCATCAGAAAAAGATGGAGGAGCATTGGAGTTATTTGAGCAGGATATGATATTATGATATGGGAAATGTGTGTGTATGTGAACAGAGCAGGAACATTTTAATGGTGTTGTTTGTGCGTGCGTGCGTGTTTTTGTTAAGGATTTTGTTTTTGTTTTTGGGTGCATATGGAAGGATCACATTTATGGAAGGAGGTGAGAGAAAGAAGTCATAAAAAAATCATGGAACTTTTTTATTTTCTAAAAATCTGTATTTTTGTGTGTTAGGCAGAGCCAACTCCGAGAAAGTAAAAAAAGTTTGGGGCCGAAGGTAAAAAATTTTCCGAACCTTAAGTAAAATGAGTATTTTGTTGAGTTTAAACAATTTAAGTTTTATATTGGTTTACTTGGTTATAGTTTAGGTTGTGTATAAAATTTTGTATAAAAATATGATTAAATATGTCTCAAATGAGACTAAAACCCGTAGCTTTTTTGTTGGGAGTAATACTCATTTACCACTAAAACAACCTATTGGTTATGTAATTAAATTTAAACATTAAATATACATATTGTATTTAATAACTACATACAATTTATAAAAAAAAATCGGACCTAAAGAGGTGTCAGGCATGTGGCCGTCGACCACCGTGCCACCCTCAAGGGCCGGCCCCGGTGTTATGCCATATTTTCCACTACTGTCATTTATTTATTCAGGTTAATAAAATCGAAACCGATAATCTTATTAATGTAAAATATGTATCTTATATTTTGTAGGAATAAACTTTTACACACTACGAGATTAAAATCATAACTATCTATTTCACATCCTAGTCACCTTAAAATATAAGTAATTTTACATTAAAATTATAAGTTAGTTAAATACAAGTGTTAAAACATATTGTACAATATTCTAAATCATATAATAATTATCTTTTGTTTAAGGTTTAAAAATTATTTACTGTTTCTCTGTCTCATAACGACGATGAAATAAAGTGAAGGGATCACCTTATATTCTATAAAAGAGAAAGCTTAAGCAATTATTAATAAAATTGTTTAACTTACATAGTCGGTCGTTTGGTTAAGTGAGTTTTATATTTAGCTCTTTGGCAAGAATAAGTTATTATTAGATGATAAAATTAAAATATTTGTAAATTAATGTAATTGATTTATGTCCAGTATTTGTTGGTCAACCTCCTATAAACAAGGAGTGATTTGTGTAACCAATTCTATATATATATATATATATATATATATATATATATATATATATCATTCAATCCTCAAGAGAATATTGAGGTTGATTTTACCAAACTCTACATGGTATCAGAGCTCCCAATATTCACTCTCCAAAAACTAAATGGCCATATTGACGGTACCACTATTCGGCCGCAGGAAACGATTACCACTGACGGTAAGGTTGTTGCAAATCCAGAGTATATTAATTGGCTTGAAGAAGACCAACGGGCTGTTATTCTCCTTAATTCTTCTCTCACAGAGGAGGCAGCCGCTGAGGTCTTGGGTATTTCTGGTGCTCGCGGTAAATGGTTAGCTTTGGAAGCCGCCTACAGCAAGTCTTCAATCGAACGAGTTTATTCTCTTCGTGACAGCCTCCGACAACTATCGGAAGGTAATTCTACAGTCTCCGATTACAGCCGGAAATTCAAATCTGTTTGTGACCAATTAGCTGCTATTGGACACCCAGTTCTGGACATGGATAAAATACATTGGTTTTTGTGCGGTCTTGGTGTTTCCTTTGAAAACTTCTCTATTTCTGTTCGCAACACCAGGCCGCCGCCATCTTTCCGGGACCTCGTGACTCAGGCAGAGAGCCATGAACTTTTTATGCAAACCCTCCATGGCAACCACGTACCACAAGCTGCTTTTCATGCACAACACTCTTCTTCTTCAAACTATCGTGGTGGTCGTGGCAGTCGCTCGTCTTCTTACCGAGGTAATAATTCCTTTGGGAGTTATAATTATGGTCGGGGCAGGTCAAATGATAAGTTCACACCGAAATGTCAATTATGCAAAAACCTATGGTCATTCGGCTCCGTCATGCCCAGAGTTATCCAAGTTTTCCAGAAATAATAACTCCAATAACATGGCCGATGAATCTCTACCACGTGCATTTCATGCTCAATGCCATGTTAATTGTAACATCCTAAAATTTTAATGATGAATAAAGGAAGTTATGTTTAGTGATTTCGCGTAATTAATTAATATCGGGTAAGGAGCGGGTCTTGGACTTGGATTAATTGAGATGGGTTAAATGAGAATGGGATTTCAGGGATATAAATACCCCCAAAACCCCAAAATATCTTCATTTCCATCATTTTCCTAAAAACACTCCAAAACATACACACCACCTACAACCGCCGGCGGCAGCCGAGGAGAGGGAGAGCGAGGTCCGAGAGAGAGAGCGGTTGGTTGTGATTAAGCAAGTAAACGAGACCCAAACGAGCCCAAAAAGGTATGGTTCTTGATCTTTGAAGTTTAAAGATCCAAGCTTTTTAGTGTATAAACGACCAAAAATGGTCGGGAAGCGTAGTGGGTGATATTGAACCATAGCAAGGGTGTTAAAATCGCTCGAAATGCCGATCAGAAACTAAAACAGCGGCTGTCTGGGCAACTTCGCCTTCATCTGGGCAACTTCGCCTTCAAAGCGATGAACTTCGCCTGCAAGCTAAGTTCGCCTGATGAACTTCGCCTGCAAGCTAAGTTCGCCTGATGGCAACTTCGCTGTAAAGTTAAGTTCGCCTAACTGGTAACTTCGCCTGAGGCCAAGTTCGCCTGATGACAACTTCGCCTGAAGCGAAGTTCGCCTGATGGCAACTTCGCTGTAAAGCTAAGTTCGCCTAGCTGGTAACTTCGCCTAAAGCTAAGTTCGCCTAAGGTTAACTTCGCCTAGAGCTAAGTTCGCCCGAGGGTTAACTTCGCCTAAAGTCAAGTTCGATTAGAAAATAAATTAAAAATCTAATGAAAAATGTGTTAAGACAGTTAATGGAAATAAAATTTTTCCAAGCTGACCTGGCAGCTCGACCCCAGCCAGGGGCTCTGCCCCTTGGACCCTGCTAGGGGTTGCCGCCCCTAGACCCCGCTGCCAGGGGCGCTGCCCCCGGACCCCCGTTCGTTGTGGGTCATATAAAGATAGAAATACATTATGAGAAGTGATAGTTAATTGATACGTATACTTGTTATACAGTCAGCCGTGCACAACTGAAGAAAGGGATTACGATTAACGGTGAACGTAACCGTGTTCAGGTGAGTTTCTAGCCCCATTTATGTGTTATGTTTTCGGGGCTGTGTGCATACTCAATATGTTTGTTAATACGCTTATCCTAAGAGATAAGCGTATGCCTTATGTGAATAATGTGAAATGTATGAATGATGGCTTGACGGTACGTGAACGATCTTCGGATATTGCACGTACTGTCAGGTTGTAACGCTAAGTTAAGGTAAGTATGATATGTATGTTTATGTGTATGAATGTGATAAAGTTAATAAAAGAAGGAAAGGATGGTTGTATGGTTACGAAAAGGGTACCGAGCCCTAATAATACTCGAGGTATGATGTATGGTTGTATGGTAACGAAGAGGGAATCGAACCCTACTAATATTCGAGAACTAGGGAACCGAACCCTACTAATATTCGAGGAAAGAGGGAAACCGAGCCCTAATAATACTCGTGGAAAGAGGGAAACCAAGCCCTAATAATACTCGTGGAAAGAGGGTACCGAGCCCTAATAATACTCGAGGAAGGAGGGTACCGAGCCCTAATAATACTCGAGGAAGGAGGGTACCGAGCCCTAATAATACTCGAGGAATGTAGGGCGTAATGCTCTTTATAACGTAAGATATGAAAGTAAGTTAATACAAAAGAAAGTAAGAAAGTAAGAAAGTATGAAAGTAAGAAAGTAAGGAAGTATGAAAGTATGAAAGTATGAATGAAAGAATATAATGTTATGTGAATGGTATGATTATGTGATTATCTAGAACTCACTCAGCGTAGCTGACTTTTATTATGCACGCAGGTGAGTAGGATGAGGCAGCTCGCTTGAGGAGACATGTGGCACTGAACAAGAGTCTGGCATCTGAAGACTTATGATGTTCTAATTTTAATGCTTTAATGTGAAAGACAAAGGATGTTTTGAGACAAGTTATGAATTATGTAATGTTTAATGAAAGTTTTATATTCCGCATAAATGTTTTAATTAACTCTGATATTTAGAACTGTGTTTATGAGTAAATCCAACACGAAAGTAGGGTTACCGGTAACGGGGCCTTACAAGTACCAACACTCCGGATTGGAATGTTGATTCTGGTGCAACGGCCCATATGGCTCCCGATTTAGATGGCCTAAATCAGACCGCCCCTTATCAAGGTTTCTCGTGTTATTTTTGGGAATGGTAAAACTCTCCCTATTACGCACACAGGTACATATAATATTTCGGATTCTCTAAATTTGAAAGATGTGCTTGTTATTCCTAATCTTACAAAGAAGTTATTATCTGTGAGCAAGTTAACATCCGATTATTCGGTTGATTTCCTTTTATCTCAACCGTTTTTTCACATTCAGGATCGGAAAAAAAAAGGTTCTAGCTAAAGGAAGTTGTGACAATGGCCGCTACGTGCTTAAGGAAGCTCCTCAAGCATTAGTTGATACGATTTCAAGACAAGCCTCTTTTGAATTATGGCATGCCCGTTTGGGTCATGTTGCTTTTGATACTATTTCTTTTTTGAATAAGTTGGGGGCGTTATGTGTTTCTTCGGTTTTGCCCAAACCAAACATTTGCAACTCTTGTCAACTTGCAAAAGGACAAAGGTTATCTTTTGATATTAATTTGAAACGGTCGTTGAATCCGTTGGATCTTGTGCATTGTGATTTGTGGGGTCCCTCGCCTATAATTTCTAATGATGGTTATCGATATTATGTTGTTTTTATTGATGACTATTTCAGGTTTACGTGGTTTTACCCGCTTAAAACCAAAACGGCCTTTTATACGGTTCTACCCGCTTTTATCAATATTGTCCAAAATCAGTGTGATAGAAAGATAAAAGTATTTCAAAGTGATGGAGACACAGAATTTGTCAACCATACTGTTAGAAAATTTTTTGAAGACAATGGCACATTTCATCGTTATCGTGTCTGTATACGCCACAACAAAATGTTCGGGCAGAACGTAAACACAGACACATCGTTGAGACCGGTTTGGCTATGTTATTTAATGCTTCAATTCCAGCATCTTATTGGGTCGACGCATTCTCTTCCGCCACTTATATTATTAATCGGTTGCCAACACCGATTTTTGAAAATAAATCTCCATTGCAAGTTTTATTTTCCCAAGACCCACAATATGCGAACTTTCGTTCATTTGGTTGCCAAGTTTTTCCTTACTTGAGAGATTACTCTAGGCACAAACTTGAACCAAGAAGCATTCCATGTGTCTTCATCGGGTATAGCTCGCAATACAAAGGCTACCGTTATCTTGATCCAGCTACTTCGCGTATCTATGTCACCCGCCATGCTCGGTTTAATGAGAAGGCTTTCCCATTTAATGGTGCTCCTACTATCACCAGTTTATCTGAACTTGATATCACAACTTTTTTGGAAGACTTCAACGGCTCAACATCCTATAACCCAACACCACCTACCCCAATTCCCATTCATAAACCCACTACTACAGTACCATGCCCATGAGAAAACAATTTATTCAACCATACTCCATCTACTGCACCACCTTCACACCAGCCTAATCTTACTAGTGATGCAAATCATAGCCCACCTCACTCACCCATCGCCCATGATCCTATCCTACGCACGGCCCAACCCACACCGTCTCACACCCAACCGATGCCACCTCCCGTATCTTCACATGTCGCCGAACCCCAACAGCCGGCAGCAGAAATACCTACTACTTCCACCCATACTATGATCACTCGGTCCAAATCCGGGATTTTTAAACCAAAACATATAGCCGACTTCGCTTCCCTTACTTCCCATTGCCTACATGTAGCCTTGTCTTCCATTATTGAGCCGCGGGGTTTCAAAAGCACCGCTAAAGATCCAAAATGGTTAGCCGCCATGCATGAAGAATTAGATGCTCTATACTACAATCAAACATGGACTTTGGTCCCGCGACCTTCCGCGTCAAATGTTGTCGGGTCCAAATGGGTCTATCGTGTTAAGTACCATTCAGATGGGTCTATTGAGCGTTACAAAGCTCGTCTAGTGGATCAAGGATTTACTCAAATACCGGGTCTTGATTACTCTCACACATTTAGCCCGGTCGTGAAAGCATCTACAGTTCGTATTGTGCTTTCACTAGTTGTTTTAAATCAATGGAAATTGCATCAGCTTGATGTCAAAAATGCCTTTTTGAATGGTAATCTGACTGAAACTGTGTTCATGGAGCAACCACCTGGATTTATTAATCCGAAGTTCCTGGATCATGTGTGTAAACTTTCAAAGGCCTTATATGGCTTGAAGCAAGCCCCTCGAGCTTGGTTCCAACAATTGAGCTCTTTTCTTCTCTCTTATGGCTTTGCTTGTGTCGTGCTGACACGTCATTATTTGTCTTTAAGAAAACTAGTTGCACTATGTATCTTTTGGTTTATGTGGATGATCTCATCCTTACAGGCAACAATGAAAGCATTATTGGCTCGTTTATCTCACGGCTTAATAATGAATTTGCCATCAAAGATCTTGGAGATCTAAACTACTTTCTTGGTCTCGAGGTAGCCTACACGGAGGCGGGTATGTTTTTAACTCAATCTAACTATGCATCTGACATTCTCAAACGGGATAAAGTTTATGACTCTAAACCGGTTAGCACTCCATTGGCAACTTATGAGAGCTTTGTTACAACTGGTGAGCCATATACGGATCCCACCCATTCTCGGTCTTTAGTTGGGGCACTGCAATATTTGACTATCACTCGACCGGATATTTCTTATGCTGTCAAACAGGTTAGCCAGTTCTTACACGCACCCACTGTGGATCATATTCAGGCAGTCAAACGAATTCTTCGTTATGTTAAAGGCACCGTTTCCTTTGGTCTCTCTTTTACTCGTCCACTTAAAAACTCTCTTGTTGGTTACTCGGATGCTGATTGGGCAAGATGTCTAGAAACAAGACGTTCCACTTATGGTTATTTTATTTTTTTGGGTGGAAATCTCGTGTCCTGGAGTGCCAATAAACAACCTACTGTTTCTCGATCCAGCTGTGAATCTGAATATCGGGAAATGGCAAACACGGCCGCTGAGATTGTTTGGATAACTCATATACTGCAGGAGTTAAATGCCCTACAACCGGATCGCCCTACTATTCTTTGTGACAATAAGAGTGCTTTGTTTATGACTTAAAATCCGGTCTCGCATAAACGTGCCAAACACATTGATCTTGATTATCACTTTATACGAGAACTTGCTACTTCTGGAAAATTGTATACACGTTCTGTTCCTATCAATCTTCAGGTGGCTGATATTTTCACCAAAAGTCTTCCACGACCATCGTTTGAAACTTTTCGTACTAAGTTACGTCTAGGACCGCCACCATTCCGATTGAAGGTGGTATTAGATGATAAAATTAGAATATTTGTAAATTAATGTAATTGATTTATTTCCTGTATTTGTTAGTCAACCTCCTATAAACAAGTAGTGATTTGTGTAACCAATTCTATATATATATATATCATTCAATCCTCAAGAGAATATTGAGGTTGATTTTACCAAACTCTACAGTTATGCAATTTTCCATGTGATAAAATAGGTTTAAACTCGAACCTAATTGAATCGAGCAAGCCAACTTGATTTTTAGTCGGGCATTCCTCGAGTTTATGATTTAAGCTCGATTTTAATTTTGTGCCGACCGAAATAAGCTCAGTATGAAGTATGAGACGAGTTTGACCTAGCCTTGGCTTGGCTAAGCTCAACTAACCTTGTTTACAACTTTTAGGGTTGTTTCCCGCCGCAGCACGCAGGCACCCCACTAGCTTGTTAAAAGCAAGTTTGAAATCAACAACTTTTTTTTATATTCTAAGAGTATATTAAATGTTGGTTTTATAGCTTATGTGGATGAGCGAGGGATGAGGTGTCGTTAATGTGAAAAAGAGTAGGAGACACGGTTTTGCTCACGAACAACTTAGTGATAATATGAGGAGATAGACGGTTTTCGAAGCGATTTTGCATATTAGTGAGGAAGTCCCAAACAAGGGTATAGCAAGGGTGGCATGGATATGTGTTCAATATGCAATCAATTGAGATGTTTTAATAAATGTTTTCTTAACTAGGTGACTGTTGAAGCGATTGTTTTATCGGTTCATTGATCTAGCCAATTTCTAATATTGTAAACACATTTTAAAGTTTAATTGATTCGTAAGGTTAACAAGACATGAAATTTGTAATAAACAAAAAATATGTTGGTTCAACTTGTTGAAGTAATAACCAACCAATTCAAATGATGACGGTTTAAGTGTACATTATTGTACCCAGTTATGCAGGCGATTTATGATCATACCAGTCCGGTTATAAAGAAAACAATTAGAATTTTTTTTTCGCTATAATTGATCATAAGAACAATAAAACTCTTTATTTAGCTAAACCGTCACACTTTTGGTATATTTTTCTTTTGAACGACCAACTAAGTAACGTCGAGTACTCCGTACGCGGCCCCTATTGGCTAAAGGTAGCCCGAGCTGGCCACTAGTTCGGACGGACGGAGCCCCTAGCGGTCCACCTATTGAGGGATTCACCGGATAAAACCCGACCCCACGCCCGCCAAATGGCACGACAGCGAGGAGCCGGTAAAACCGGGTGAGATCAAGACTCAAACCGTGGCAAGCCAGGGTCATCCCTCATATCTCCCATATAAATTGGTGATAGTGAGGTTTGAACCTCCTACCTCTCACTTATAAAGTGAGTGCTCTACCATTAAGCCATATCCATTGAGTCACACTTTTGGTATTAAACTAACAAAAATCCCGTGCACTCAGGGGCGGATCTATGGTACAAATGGGTGGTTCCTCGGAACCACCCGAGTTTTGAAATAATAGTGTATTTATGTATAAAAAATATTAAAGGAACCACATTATAAATTGGAAAGGAACCACCTCATTCTTATTTGACGCGCTTGTACAGCTGGTAAGTTGTTGATTTTGCAACCTAGAGGTCACATGTTCGATTCCGTTTTTTTACACTTATTTTTTTTAACTCACTCTTATACCAATTAGGGTTTTATAATAATAATACACAAACACCACAAAACACACTGCAGCGCCTCTCCCCTGATCCCTCTTCAAGACTACCAGCCGTCCCCGTCCGTTCTCCGACCACCGCGGTACCGCCGCCGCTTTTCCGGCCGTCCTACACTCCTCCCGCCGCTGCATAACCTTCCACTCTTCCTCGAAGCTCGATTGTTCGAGTCCTCCAACTTTGAAGGAAAAGTTACATTCATTGTTAGATGTTAATTGTTCTTTTCCTTCTTCTTCAATGTTAATTGTTCTTAACTGTTATTGTTGGTTTCAATTTGTTAGGTTGTTAGAAAGATAAGCTGCAGAAGGTTCTGCAGAGTGGATTAGAGGGTGTTTGTTAAATGTTGAATTATTATTATTAAAAGTGGAACAATAATAATGTTGATTGTTTGTTGAATTGGGTGTTTTGATTTAAATGGTGTTAGTTGCTTTTGGATTTTGAGAAGGTTGTTATGTTTTGGATTCCGGCTTCCTACTGTTTTAATGTATTCTCTCTGTTCTTTTAAGCGTAGTTGTCAAAGGCGCAAGGCACGCTTAAAATGTCCTTAGATTAACAAGGCACGTAGCATAAGCATATCGTTTTTAGGGGCAATACGCATTCAAGGCGTTGTGACTTGTGAGCCTTGGGTCTAGGCACAGCTTCTTAGTTTTTAATTTGCTATTTTATCGTATTTTTATTTGTTATGAACTTTGCCCGAACTATCGAACCGACCCGAACCTCAAACCGATCCGGAATTTTTTATACCCGACTATATGAAATTGAAACAACAAAAAGTAGTGCACCACCTGAAAAAAATTCATGGATCCGCCACTGCCTGCACTTTGTTAAGTTTCTTATATTTTTCAATTTCAATGTTTTTTTCTGAATCACCCCATAAAGAAACATTTGATGATATGCAAATAGTTAGAAATATATGCTGCTTGATAAAATAATTTATAGAATTGATATAATTTAATGATTTTTATGAACAGCCTAAAAAGGCGTATCTAGAAATAAGGTTAGGTTATTACTGTTTCCAAGATTCAGATTATATTATCAATTTTGTATGATATAACCTTGACAAAATTTATTATTGTTTCTGTTAAAAGATATTTTTATTGTTAGATCTATATGTAGCAAAGAAAATGTAATAGCATGATAAATCTTTTATTGAAAAAGTGGATGCAACATTTTGAATTTAACAGAAAAGAAAAGGTATTGATATTTACTATAAAAATATGGTCATAATTTACCTCATCATTTAAAACGCATGCATTGTTAGTTAATTGAGATGTGACACATCAGAAGAACCACTTTTGGTAGGGAAACCAAACATTATTGCTCTATAACTTTCCCATTCACCACTTCATCTTTATCATGTTCTACAATTATAGTCCTCCTTCTCTTCAAACCTCCTAATACAACCATATATTAGTCTTGATGTAAATACTTACACCTTTTTTTGTGTATTATACATTTTAATTTTAGACCAATGCTACAGTCCACCAATAATCGTTGAGTGTTGTTTTTTTTTAATACTAGTAGTGTTTTACGAGATTCCATTTTATCTTAGAGTAAAAATTTTAAGATTCTTAATTTTTATTAGGATATTCAAAAGCTTCAAAACCCTAACATTTATGAGATATATATCAAAACTTACAAAACCTATTTTTTTGATGTTGATTGGTACTCTAGAAGATTATCTGTATTAATAGTAGGGCTATAAGCAAACCAAACATTTGGCGAATTGTTCAACGGGAACGTTGTTTGTCCGTTTTTTAATAAACTATCAAACATGAACAAGAATTCCATCCTATTAGCTAAATGAACATCCAATAAGATGTTCATTAGCATCCGCTTAATTTCGAATTGTTTGTTTGTTTATGTTTATTCATCAAAGTTTTTTTGTAATATTTTTTAATAATTTTTCCAATCTTATCACATAGGTTTAAGCAAGTTGTTAACTATAAAATAAAATTATATACGTGTATTATGTGATTAATGTACATGTAAATTAACATAAGACGAACTTGGTAAACAAAAACACAATCACGAACTTGGTAAGCAAGTAAATTAACATATGTTAGAAAAAAACACCATCACGAACTTGGTAAGCAAGTAAATTAACATATGTTAGAAAAAAACACCATCACGAACTTGGTAAACAAAACAAATTGTTGACCTTGACCATTATCGGTTAGAAAAATTAAATAAAAATAGTTTATGTTTATTTGTTTTTGTTTGTTTGTTCTGTGAACACGTTCATTTTTTAATAAATAAATTCGAACAAGAAATTCCGTTCGATTAGGTATTCGTGAACTGTTTGATTGTCCAATAAAAGCTTAAAAAACGAACATGAACAAGGCTTTATCTGGTTTGGTTCGGTTCGTTTACAACCCTAATTAACGTTGATAATAGCGATTGCAGCAATATGTGTTTGGGAGGGGTATTGGTACTCTTGATTCCATACATAGTTGTAGAAAATCATCTCTCATACTAAACTAGGGGTGTTCATCGGATAATGGGTTGTTCGATTTGAATTATTAGAATTTCAAATTTTTAAGACATTGTCTACTACCCGATCTGATCCGAATTAGAGATGTTCTTATCCAATCCGAATTCATTTAAATAAATTCGGTCGGATTCGGATAAAGATAAAATCTGAATCACAAAATTTTCCTAATTTTTAATTCCTTGACATCTGTAGGTGTAGGGTACGTTAAACCCGGTACGACCTTTTATTTATTACATAATATATTATGTTTATTACATTATTATTATTGTCTACTAATTAGGCCCATTAGGCTGGGGGGTTTGTGGAGGTAACCCATAACCGGGCATGTAAAGGTTAGGGTTTATGATGGTAGCCATGGAGTCCCTATATAAGTAACATTTATCATTCATTGAAAGGACCTTCTCTTGGACCATTGGCTCCCACATATTTTTGTGTCTGTAAACAAGAGTTCATTCTTTTAGCAGTCACCTCCACTCCCCCACTTTTACATGACAGATCTGAGCAACCGGAGAAGAAGATCAAGGCGGTGGTTCGTTCATCTTGAAGACCGGGGAACTTGGACATGGATCCGACCCGAATCCATTCCATATTTCTTCAACATCCAAAAAGTTAAAATGGTATACGAACAAAAAGTTAATGGTAAACACAAACAAAGAGGAAAAAAAAACATCAATATATCGTTATACTCTCTGAATTAATACATGAGTTTCAAATTAATAACCTAGCACAAATGGTAAATACTCGAAATCTCCAACAACATGCCGAGTTTGAAACACAAATAGAGCAGCGGAGATGGATGGCGTACAACGATCGACGTGACGACAATGGTTGATCTTACGTAAGTTAGAGAGTATAGCATCGAAGTGCTATGTCATTTTTGCATTTGAAGTAAAATATGAAAGTAGATAAATGTGAATGGGTTGGGCTATATAAAACTATTAAAAACACATTATTATTCGGATTAAATGGATAGCCAAATAATCTGAACTATCCGAAAATTTTTAAAATCCATATGCGAATCTGACCCGAATCAGAATTTGTTATTCAATTCGGATCAATCCTATCCAAATAAGAATTCGGATCGGTTTATTCGGGTTTTGATTTCGGTTCAGATTTATGTTTTCCAAAACACCCCTATACACTTAACCAAAATATTTGCGGTAATTACCGATCAAGTATCAAGTATACATGTTAAAAGTATCCGTTATGATTTTCAAATACATAACATTTTTAGATTTTTTTTTCTAATTTAGTATCCAATAAAACTATAATTATAAAAACTTAAAACTAATTAACTAGTAGATTACTCTATCACCTTTGTATAAAATATAATAAAATGCAAGAAATTGTTTACGAGTAACGTTGGGTAAACAAATAAGTATGTTTTACGTAATGAGGTCAAGTATCATTCGATATCATACCCCGTCTCGTATTTGTGGAAATTTTTTAAAATTCAATTTCATACCCGTTCTCATATCTATCTTACCATACGCCCCAAGTTAGGTTTGGGTTTTTTTAATCGGGTTCAAGTATGTTTGTCATATCTAGTTCAATTCATATTCTATTCTCCATTTCATATTTGAATTGACTGATGTGCCAACTCTTGATCATCATCTAGAAAGAAGCTTGGAGCACCAACTTTTAGAGTCAACTACATTACAGTGTAATCAAAAGATTCTTAGGACCTTTTCATTTTTTTTAACGGCCAACTAAGTAATACCGGGTACTCCGTACGTGGCCCTCATTGGCTAAAGGTAGCCCGAGCCGGCCACTAGTCCGGACGGACGGAGCCCCTAGCGGTCCACCTGTTGAGGGATTCACCGGATAAAACCCGACCTCCACGCCCGCCAAATGGCACGACAGCGAGGAGCCGGTAAAACCGGGTGAGATCAGGACTCGAACCCTGGCAAGCCAGGGTCATCCCTCATATCTCCTATATAAGTTGATGGTAGTGAGGTTTGTTTCCCCTACCTCTCACTTGTAAAGTGAGTGCTCTGCTATTGAGACACAACCAACTTATTAGAACCTTTTCTTTTAAAACGGACTATTTGTAGTATGTGTAAAGAAATAGCCAAACCTATTAACTTAAGCATTCACATGCTGTTCTTTATATTTTGTGAGGGGTTTTGCAAATAAATAGAATGTCGTTGTGAGTGAGTAGAATAGAGATAAAATATCATTATTTATCAGAAAATTTGGAAATACATTATTCATATCACATAATTTTTTAATATTTTTTTAAAATAATTATAAGTAGAGAAGAAAGAAAATACAATGATAAAAATATAAGAAACAAAATTTGTTTACTTAAAAAGAAGCATAAAAGTTGATTTTAAATGTAATCTATCTATTTTAATAAAAACCTATCATTTTTGCCACTTGTCAATACCATAGCTCTACTGACCTTTTTTTTCAACCAATTTTCATATTTGGTCTTTATCTTTTAAGTCTTTTCAATATATGATATTAAAATTATAGGTTTATTCCAACTAAATTCATTAATACATATATAAGTATTCTCCATATGGATTGACAAGAGACGATTAGTGAATTTTGAAGTGTTCATTATGATTTATATTCAAAATAATAAACAATAAACATTCGATTCATAATATGTGAAATGAGAACAATCGACTTGGACTAAATTCCGATAACGTCAGCGGCTAAGGCTTAGTCTTTAATACCTAAAAATACATATGATTTTAAAACTAAAAGTTTTCGGGTTGACCCGAAACCTAAAATTCGAACCCAAGAACCAACCGAATTACTTCGGTTTAGGTTCGGGTTAGTATTTTCTTGGGTTCGAGTTTCTCGGGTCGAGTTATTTTAGGTTCAGGTACGGGTTTTCTTGGGTTGGGTTTCATGTTACGGGTAAAAGTGACAGCCCTACTTTCAACGATTATATATAAGAATCACTACATTCACTTTATGCAACTTTAAATCTTCTAATATTCTTCTAACTCGGAATAATCACTATTATATGAACATAGTTCTAATGTTAGTATGTATTTTTCATTTTCCTGGCGATTACATTCATATGAAATAAACAAATCATTTTGTTATATTTAAATTTTTGGTTTTTATGTTGCTTGATTATACAATTTTTAATTGTAAAATATAAAGTCAATTAAAAATTTGTCATGCACAGAATACTAATGAAAACAAATTTATCATGATCAATCAATTTCAAATTGTAAAGATTCAAAGGATGATTATATCATCAAAATTCAGGTATATGGTTTTGGGGATAATCATGTTTTTTTTATAAACATGAGCAGATGTTGTCAAATGACATCATATTAATTGATTAGAAGCTATGATATTTTATGTGTATGAATATTTTTTTTATTAGTCTTATGGATATATATTATCATTTATCTAGAGTTGGTATGTACTTTGAGAACTTTTTTGTCACACGGACAACTATATATGGCTATATCAAGAGTTATAAGCAGACCTATATGTTACTTTATTAAGAGTTATAAGCAGACATGAATTAAAGATTTTGATTTTTGATAAACAATGTATACCTACTAATACAATCACAAATGTAGTGTAAAATGAAGTTTTTACCTATTTGTAACATATTTGTGTAATCCTAGTTATGTAATTTATGTAATTTTAATTTAATTGTATTTGTATTAACCATATATGATTATTCTGTTGACTGTGTTTCACTTAATGGTTAAATTTAAAATTTTCAATAATTACTCGTGTAATACACATGCCTCAAACTAGTTATTATATAGATATAGATATTGAATTATTTGTGAATGCTCTTATAACCATATATTGAATAATTGTAAAAAAGATTTTAATGTAACAAAGTTGGCTAAGCTCCACACTTTCTCCATATATTAAAAGTTCTTATAAAGTTATTGAAAAAAAAAGAGGTTATATTTTATTGATATAGAATTATTTGTTATTTAATACACACTACAATGTTAACAAACTTAGAGTTGATGGGTACAAGGTGTCATACAACCATAGAATAAGGTTCGTGAATGAAACTCTTATATAAGTCAAAATGTTTTGCAAGGCGCGTGAGACAGAAGAGATAACGCAAACCGAAAGCAAACCCATTATCTCTTACCAAAATTATAAGAGTATACATTAAGTTCAAATTTTATGAAAAAAAAATTAATAATTAGAATCTATGTAAATTTTACAGTGTGTGCCCCTTATAAAATGAAATGAAAATTTTGAACTTTTGCAAATACAACTTTATATAAAAAAATTTTTGGTAAAAATAGTATACGTGTTCTTCTACATTTTACCGTCAAAAAGAGATTTTTAGTAACAACGAGGGGGCAACGTATATATACTATGGACCGAAAAATTGATTTTTTTTTTCTGGTAAGATGTCAAACAGTTAAATTTTGCTTATGGGCTTATTAGGGGACTCCAAGAGCTGTTACATGGACAGTTAACGTTTTTTTAGGGTTCACCCCAATGTACATATCAAAACATTTTTTCTTATTTCCTTTTGTTTTTTCTTTTATTTAATTTCTATTAACTATACAACTCATTACTAAAATAGTTGGTTAGTTTATGTCCTCATACATACGTGACGTTGATATAACAATTTAATAAAGGTCTATAGTTATACACAAGACATAGTTTAACTTATTTTCTATTAACTTCACAACGCATTATTTAAATAGTTTAACTTATTTTCCTATCCTTATGAAAGCTAAGTAACCATAGAAATTACAACTTGTCAAATCTCATTGGTATAAACTAAAAACATTTTAATGCATAAAATAATTGTATACGACACAATTTAATACCTCTTTGTATTTATAATTGATAGCCAATTAAGTGTAAAATAAGTTCATGGATTTAAATCATATAAGTGAATTTAGTTGTTAGAAATTTTATAGTTTGATGTTTTTAAAGAAAAAGAAAACCAAAACCTTTTCTTTTCTGAAAAAGACAAAATTATATATGTTGGGTTTGTGGAAACACATACGTACATTGAGATACGTGTACGTCCATAACAAGTCTTCTTCTCTCTGACTCCACACATAAACTCTCAACAACTTAACGTACAAATAATACACAGAGTGATTAAAATAGCTTTCGTCATTTTCAGGATGTGAATATTTATGTAGTTGTAGTTATGTAAGAAAACAATATGCTATAAAATCATCATTCATCACACAACAACTTCCTTATCCTTTAGATCATTCTTAACCGCATACCTTTCTATATATTTATAACTAGGTTAGGAACCCGCGTATTACACAGGTTGGACAATAAATGGTATAGTTGATATATCTTTTTAAATACGTTATATGATTAAACTAACGTATTACATATAATAATGAAAAATGAAAAGTTCATAAATCACTACAATTACAAATAAATTGCAAGTTTTATATATACAAATAAATTGCTACAGTTTTACTGAAACATTAACAAATCATACCTTGTATAGCAAAAAAGCATATACAAATCATATACAAATTTTTTTATTTGAACTAATTGCTAGTTTTCTTAACCATTGAAAAGACCATTTGATGTCCAATTATTGCTTTACTATTATCTATAATTCACAACAAAAAATAACCAAACTAACCATGATTTAATACCCAACACTTGTCTCATTCATTTAGTTCAATTTGTCATTCATAATCAGTCAAATAGATCGAAAGAGAGAAAAAAAAGGAAAGAAAGATTGTCTAATTTCATTTCAGCTCGATTTTAAAATAATAAGTCTTTTGTATTCATATGTGACACCCATATTGCTAATCAAAATACTGGATAAGGAGTGTTCCAGTTCCAACCGGTCCATACGAAATTAGTCACTTTAACCTTCTACCCAACCCACTTATGTTTTTTTATCTTGTAAATAAGGTTTTTTTTGTTCAAAATAACCTAGAATAATCCGATCAATTGGTTTCTACCAAACTCGCTAATGTTTCTGATCATGTATCATGGTAACATCCAAATTTGTCATTGACAAAGGGGATCAATTGCACGCAACTTGGAACAAAATATAAACCAAGAGTCAATATACTTCAGGTTGTGAGAAGAGTAAATAAGTCATTTGGAAAATCATAATCAATAAAAGAGGTGGTGCAATGAACATGACTTTATAATATGAATCAAACTCCCTTAGTTGTAATCCACAATAAGGCTAGTTAAGGAATGGATGAGACAATGATAAGGCTAGATAAGGAATGTTTTAAATCTCAATTAAATTTTAATTTTAAATTAATAAATTTAATTAGAAATTATAGGCTAATACATGAGAGTGCCACTTGGCAAACTATTAGACTAATTAAGAGGTTTGTGGTTCAACCAACATTTTTGTTTATTATAATAGTAGATTAAATTAAAAAAACACTATAATTTTCCTTTCATTTTTAATTAAATAATATTTTTTATACTTTATCATTATCTTTTTTCTCTATTCAACTCACAAACATTTTCAAAAAAACATTAAAAAATTATAGATGATGAATAATGTTTCTCCAAATTTACTAATGAACATTAAGTTTCTCGTTCTCTCTCCTCCACTCACAACGACTCTTTATAATAAGAGAATTAGCTCATAATAATATGGAAGACCTATTGGGAATGTTCTAAGAACATTCTCAATCCCTCCACCATATTACGCGCGTGAGATTTTATAATATAGAGAGTAGTTTATTGTCTTGTGAGAGAATGATAAAAGAAAATTTTGTGATTTTTTGTATATTTGAAAGGTTTATGTAAACCCTACAAATTTTTTAATATTTTCTGAAAAGTGATTGTGAGTAAAAGATATAGAAAAAAATAATGATAAAGTGTAAAAAAAATATATTATTTAATTGAAATAAGAGAAAAAATCATCTGATTTTTAGTGTTATTTTGTATTTTGATATAGTGGAAGAAATGAGAATGTTATAATATCTATAATTTAACCAAAAATCCTCATCGCTTAAATTTATCTTCCATTTTCTAAGAACTCCCCACATCTCATTATAGGGATAAGATCGGTATCGTACTGATGACAAAAGTAATTATACCAAATTTCTACAAAAGTTTGTATCAAATACCGTACCGAACTTATTGGTACTCTTTATGGTGCTTTATGGTATCAGTACTATACGATACTTGTACATAAGATACCAATACCGAATATATGGAAAAGTGAGTACCGAATATTGTACCTGATTTACCGGTACGAATTGATACTCGTTAACAAATGCGCGTCCCTATCTTATTCCCATATCCGTCCATAGTTTAATTAAATATTATTTTTTATTTTATTTTTTAAGTTTTCATTACGTTTTTCTCTTTCTTCACACAAATCTACTTAAAAAGGGATTTAATGAATAGTTAAACATCAAATATGTGGTTTTATCATTAATGATAATTTTTAGGTACGGAGATTAGAGATGGGGAACCTTGTTAGAAGACGATTTGTATAAAATTTGTGTTTTCCCCTAAACTATAGGTACTTGGATAGTAATGAGGAACCTACTATAAATGGTCTAATGTTGATTATCACTCTAGCTAAAATGCCATTTGTTATTTTGATCAAATCAGCCAAAAAATCATGTCTTGTGTGAGACATCACATAGTCACATTTCACTTGTGTGTCATCATTAAACGTATGGTTACCTTGCAAAACTCAATAGAATCGTAACATGGACTCGCTTAATATCCGTTTTCATCGTGTATTTGACGTGGAAAAGGCAAGACATGGAGTTGGTATATATTTCAAAAACCTTATATAGCCATCATCGCTAACTCAACTCATATGTATCTATGTATGTATAAAGATGGATCATTATGTATTAATGGCTGTTTTATCAGTGACAATGATCCAACATATTATAGATATTTAGTTTTATCATAATTGGCTATATCTGTATTTGGTTTCATTGCTTATTGTTTAGTTTGATTCAATAATACGGCTTATCCTAAAACTATGTGTAGTGGATGAGCTACAAAATGGGACGTTTTGCTCCATGTGGCTCCCAGTTAGCAAAATGTGGGTTTTTGTTTTAAGGGCGTAGTGGTGTTGTAGCCCCTATATATATGTATATATATAGCACTCACATATGAATATAATAATAATAAAAGTAAAGGAAGAGAGGGCGAGGAAAACCCGGCGCCGCCTCACATTTCGCCCCCTTTATCGCCGGAGGAGGGGGGTGTTTAAAACCAAAATCGCCCAATTTAGCCTCAATTTCTCACCCACTACAAACAGCCTAATGAGTTTTATGAGCCCGCTGGACCAGAAGCTTCTCAAGCTCAATCATTATAATCATGTTTCAAATTGATTATAAAAAGTGTAATTGTTATGTATCGAATCACACCTCAATCGTCTAATCAATCGAGTATGCAATTTATCATTCCAATAAATTTTTTTTTCCAAAATTCAATATTTTATCCGTTTTTATCGGTTAACAAATGATATAATGGTCAGAAAATAACATAACGGGTCACAAAACTTATTTTAATAACTTTCATGATAATACTAAAAAAACACTGTGCATACCATGCCAATATTAAAAATGTAATAGATATTATTAGACTTGTAAAAAAAATTAAAATAATGTTACATTTTGTATATACACCCTTATCTTAAAATAGATGGCGTGGTTTTATTTAAAGGCTCGAAAAAGAGAACTGCTTGCAAGTTTTGTCAACAAAGATACAAGGAATGAAAATGATAAAAACACCAAGCAAGAAACCTTTTACAACCGCTTCAGCAGAAAAATTAATGAAATTAAACATGCGTCATTTCTCTCACTTCAAGTATGCATGTTTACTCCTATGCTTAATCCAAATAAATGAAGTTGTCTTGATGTCATACACCAAATTGCTCACAAGAGAATTATTTATTATTAAAAATCTTATCATTTCAAGCATTCAAAATCATCTAGCATGTGACTAATAAAATTGCTTGGGTCGCTTCACGTTCCGCCACATTATTTTTATGCTTATTATGATACTTCAAAAGATCCCTCACGGTATCAAAATTAGTGGACTTTGGTAACTGTACCCAATCGTGGATAATCGACCAAACTCATTTACACACCCGATAATGAACCGTAAAATTTAGCGACGACTCCTGATTCATATTGCACAAAACACATGTATCGTTTCCAACATCAATACCTCTCGTTAAGAGTGCTATTTTTGTAGCAATACGATCTAAAATTAACCTCTAAACGAAACAATTTATCTTAATGGGAATGCATTTCATCCAAAAGGAACTGTCAATGACCCGATGCACCTTGTTATCTACTTCCCATCTCAAGTTCTTGACCAGAAACTCCTCAGCCGAACCATCCAAATCTTTCCACGTCTACTTATCGGCGTCCAAAATTGCTATTATCATTATCGACGTATCAAGTCCAAACAATTTTGACTAGTGAAGAAACGTGGATCTACTCACTGGTAGCAGATCTACTTTCCTCGGGTGTGATTAAACTATTTCACCGATGGTTCTTCTGGATCCGAGTTCTTCCACCTACAAAATGAACAGCGCCGTTACTTACCCCTCAGAAAGGGACAGAGGGGTCCTCTTTGGGGTAACCCTCCGGCGTGAGAATCAGTATCTTTTGGAGAAGATAATAATGTTTGTAGGTAAGTCAATCTCAAGAGTATTGCTGAATCGCTGAATACCCTTGATGATGTGTGACTGTGTCTTTTTCTGTAACTG
The DNA here is from genome assembly GCF_021521415.1 of Bidens hawaiensis. Lineage (NCBI taxonomy): Eukaryota > Viridiplantae > Streptophyta > Magnoliopsida > Asterales > Asteraceae > Bidens > Bidens hawaiensis. The sequence continues at coordinate 72,901 of NW_027500977.1, forward strand.
ACTGTGAGTGAATATAATTCAATATGATTGAATGTGATATCACTGCTTGTAACTGTCAATGATTGAGTGTGAATGAATGTGTCATCAAAGTGGAGTTGATGCTGTATTTATAGTGCTAGGGTTTCCACTGGTTGGACTCAGCCTCGTTGGCCTCCTCCAACCGCACTGCGCCATGTGTCCTCTGGGACACCTGGCGCTTTCTCGTTGGTTGTAATCATGTGGTAGCACATGTGTCATGCTGAGTTGTCGACCTTTCATTTGGCAGCTGTCAACATCAGCATATTCTTACTCCTTAAAAAGATGCCTTCTAGAAGATTGTCTGACGTGCACAATCAAGGTTGCCCTAACCCTGATTTGGATAAGGACGAGGTTGATTATGTGCACGTGTGATATGCGCCCATCTTGAGGATGCGCGAAGTCTTCTTTTTATTCTCACGCGCAGATATTTCATGCGCAGGTGTGATATGCACGAGCGTGTGATATGCGCCGCGCGCTGGTGCGCCACGCGCATATGTGACGCGCGAGCGTATGTGATGTGCAAGAGCATGCGGTATGCGCCGCGCGCATATGTGATGCGCGAGCATATGATGCCTGAGCATGTTTTGTATGCGCCATGCGCCTGGGTTTTGGCTTTGTGCCTTCATAATGTCTTTATCTTGTGGGTTGACCCGCCTTGCTTGGTGTTGAGGCGGGTACATACCTCTTCAAGCCCCCCCAGTCTAATGTGTGTCTTATCTCGCGCGAGCGCGGTAAGATAGATATTAGACTCACTGAAGTGTCCTTTTGTAGGGGGTTTTGTCGTTTTCTTGGTTGTTTCCGTCGTCGCGCGAAGTTCTATCCATTTGGTTGAAAACGAAAGGTCCAAACACGTGGTTGGTTGGTGATGACGTGCGCCGTAAACGTGTCAGACGTTTCGTGTGCTCGAGGTGCTACAGTTGCCTTTCACGTCCCCTCACAGCTGTCTTGAACACGTGTCGCACTCGCATTGGTTTGTACCTGCGAGTGAGGGCGCGTGTCTGTTCCGTGGCAGGTCGGTTACATCGTTTTGTCCCCTCACACAGCTGTTAGGGACACGTGTCGCGCCTTCGTTGGGTTGCCCCTGCGAGTGGGGGCGCGTGGAATCCGATCAACTGCCACTTTTCTCTCTCCTGGTCCTATAAAAGCAGGCCCTTAGGAAATTTTTATCTTCATCTTCATTGTTTCTAAAATTCAAATCTCTGCTTTCAAATTCTGATTTGAGTGTTTACATCGATTGGAATCCTCGATTATCGGCTATTACAGTTGTATGTCTGATAGTTCATACTCGTCTAGCCCTTCAATCACCTCCGTTGCCTCTCGAAGACGCCGTGTGAAATCTGTGGTGATGTCGACATTGAAGCAAAAAGGAAAGGGGAAGAAGGTTGTTGAAACCACATCGGAGGAAGTAGGGAAGACCAAGGCCACCAAAAGGTGGAATGAAATCCCCTGCAAATTGAAGCAGGCCGATCTCGACAACCTCATCGCCTCTCAGGGCTTTCCCACCCTGTTTGGCTGCATGTTGCCTAGGTCCGGGCAAACGGCGGCGGACCCGCCTGCCGGCTATATATCCCTATATAGCCACTTTTTCACCCACTGCAACCTTCGTCTCCCGATGACAAGGTTTGTGGGTGCACTGTTGAAGTTCTATGGGATTCACATATCCCAAGTCCATCCGTTTGGACTCGTGCGCGTGACTCACTTTGAGTTCATGTGCAAATCCCAGCGCGAGGAACCCACTCCTCGGCGCTTTCAATATTTTTATAAGGCCAAGATCCAAGACAATTGGATCTCTTTTATTCCTCGCAGTCAGAAGGTGAAGTGCTCCACTGTTTCATTCAAGAGCCTTCATGACTGGTCTGAGAGGTTTTTTTACATTAAGGCCGGTGTGATCCCCATCCGTATGACCATGCGCTCTATCACTTCTGCGCCTGCGGATGAGGATGTCCTCAAGAACCCAACTGGCGCATGGGTTAAAAAGCTGACCGCCGAACCATCCCCCGCGAAGAAAATTTGCGAGGAGGCGCTGGTTGGGGTCGGCATGAGCAGGCTCTGGGCCGACAGCGCGCTTGAGCCCGTTATCCAAGTCGACGGGTTGTGTAAGTGTTTTTTTTTTTTTTTTTTTTTTTTTTTTTTTTGTTGCGCAAACATCGTTCTTTTGCTGATATCATTTAACTTGTCTTTGCGCAGTCACCAAGGATTACATCCTTGCCGCTTATGATGAACATGTGGAGGGCGGCTCCGTCGAACTTGGCGTTGGGGAGGTTGGTTTCCCGGATCGCTTCGATGACATGTTCATCCCAGTGGATCTGGATTTTGACTTTGACGGTGACGCGCCTGGTAAGCCTTCGCGCTCCTGCTCATTCCTTTAGAATACCCAAGTTTATTAACAGTTCTGTCGCTTGTTTTTGTAGATGCGCTTGAAAACTACGAGCTAGAGCTCGCGGAAGAGGAGGAGGAGGAAGAGGAAGTGCCTCTACTAAAGCGCAAAGCTAAGGGGAAATCTGGCGCAGGGGCCAGTAAGAAACAGAAGAAAGAGGACACCCCTGTCGCTCATCCCCATGCTCAAACGAAGAGACCTAAGGAAACCACAAAGGTTTCTTTAAGTTCTCTGCCTGTGAGAGTGGGCAGACCTCCTGTCCACTTGAGGTATGGTGCCGTCGCCTCCTCCGTTCGCGCTGCTGAAGAGAGAAGCCGCGCCGCGCCTGCAACAGGTATACTTTGCTTATCTTCATCTGAATGAGTTATTATTAAACCGTTGGTTATTTGAATGATTGCAGAGCCGGCAACGGTAACAGATCAGCCGCAGGCGCCACAAGGTGCTACGGCTGCGCCGGGGACTCCATCGAAGTCCCCTGTTCTACCCTCTGAAAAGGGTAGAATGAATTTTATGGCGATGTTCGACGCGCGAACAGAGTTACGCCAAGGTAAGTGTTGCACATTTGTCTTCTGAATTTTTCCTTTTGGACTTAGTCATAAACCATTCCTTGTTTATTTGTTCATAGGAGTTGTAGCTGGTACAACAGTTGCTGATGATACTCCTGGCGCAGCTGCCGGCGCCGCTGGTTCTGGTCCTGCTCCTGCTAGTGCTGAGTCTCCCCTTGTTGGGATAACCAAGGAGCAGGAAACGGTGTTGCGCGCCGAACTGGCGGCGTCGAGACCTCCTTCGCCTCCTCCTGCACGTAGCCCTCCCCGCGAGGCTGGTTTGGAGCCTTCCAGGTCGCAGCAGAAGAGGCCTGTTGAAGGAGACGAGGAGGACGAGGGGGTTCAAGGTGAAGACTCCTTAGGAGATCGCGCCAGCCCTGTGATGCCGCAAGTGTTCGCAGCGCAGACCTCTGGTGGGGCTGGCGCTGACTTTCCTGCTTCATCCCCGCAGGTATGTATTGATTTGTTGGTCCGCTGCGCGTATCTCCCTATAAGTATGTTTTATGACTTAGAACTTTTCTTGTGTTTTTGCAGGAAGGTGACCACGTTTACCGCCCGAGATGGAATATTAATGAAGAAAGTTCCTTTCAATCCATGGGCGTATGCGAGGACTTCTGGGCTCATGCCGTGCCTCCTACTGAAAGGAGGTACCAAGAGGAGCGCACTCGCGCGGACTTGCTGAACGACCATGTTTTCGCTGGGTCGGCTTTTTTCGCTGCTTCCCAAGAGCTTCGTCGTGATTATGTTAAAGTACGCGACGCTCTTGTGGAAGCCCAGCGAGAGGCTAAGGTGGCCGCCTGGAACCTGTCTGATGCTCGCGCGCGAGCTGAGAAACTCCAGGCGGAGCTCAGTGAAAACCGAGCAAGTGCCAACACCGCATACATCAAGCGCGGGCATGAGCTCCAGGCTGCGCGGGAGAAGCAGCAGTTGGCGGAGGCCGAAGTTGCCAAGTACGCGCGCAGAGTGCGTGTCTTGGAACAGCAGGCCGAGGCGCGTGACCAAGCTATCATCAAGAGTATTACTGAGAAATCATCGTTGGAGAGCGAGGTTGCGCGCCTGAAAAGGGATTTGGCGGCCGCGCAGGCCGATAGAGATGAGGCCTTGGCCACGGCGGCGTCCAGCCAGGAAGCACTTGGTGCTGCGCAGGCGGAGAAAGAAAAAATTTTGGCGGCAGCAGCGTCTGACAAGGAGGAACTAAAAAAGGCTAAGGAAACTGTTGAGTTATTAAACTCTCAGGTTCCTGCCCTCGAGACGTCTGTTGCTGGCCTCGCGCAGGATCGCCAATGGCTGGTGTCACAGGGCATGGCTCGCTGCGCTTTGGCGATGAAATATTCCGCCGAGTTTCAAGCCCTTGTGATGGACTGCAATGCCGCCGCGCGTTTGGTGGGCCGAGCTGAAGGGTTTACGGATGGGTATGAGTATGGCATGTTGAGGAAGAACCCATCCGAGTACCCTTACAAGTTCGATGCGGCCTGCGCGGACATGGCCGCGGTGGGGGAAAAATATATGAATACTCCCATCCCCATCCTTATGCAGGTACCTTGATCTTAATGAGTTTTACTTTACTAACTTTTCTAAGTGTTTGTACTCATTACTTTTCTAATGATTTACAGATAGCTGCGCTTGCTGACCAGCCCGACCTCGGCGCACTTAAGAAGTTGCTTGATGATTGCGAGAGGGCTGGTGGCGATGATGGTGGCGCGGGGGATGTTGCCCCTGCCAGCGGCTCTGGCGCGGCGAAAGAATCTGCTCGTGACACCGTTGTGATCGAAGACTCCAATGAGGAGGAAGAACTTGACTATGGTCAGTTCGGAGATGAAGAGCAGACCGCGCCAGATGCTGCGCGAGATGATGAGGATGATGAAGCGGCTGACGTCGACGTGGAGACTTGAGAAGCCCTTCATCAAATTTTGTATATTTATCTTTTATACTTGTAGTTTGTAACTCATCATACTTGTAAATTTCGATCCAATGAAATGAAACTTGTTATCTCCTTTTCGTATCTTGCGCATTTCCATTCATCTCTTCATGTTTGGTTGTATAGATATAAGATATGCTTGAACGTTAAAATAAGAACAAGGTTGTAAGGAAATTATTCACTTAACCTCTGTTCTATTTTGTTTGTGGCTCTCGCAGTATCTTGCTCATGCTGACATGCACGCTAATTTTTATTTATTTCTTTTTCGCGCGTTGGTGTCACGCGGTATGGAAGTATGAGTTTAGCCATTACATGTCAGCTTGTGTTACTCAGATATCCACTATGGTTCCGCGCTCGGCCTCGACCTGCAACCTTAACATGATATGGCATGTACTTTGCCTTAGTTTTGTTTAAGGATTTTTATGATCAGGCTGCGCGGGGTGTAAGATGGATGTATGTGAGTGTTTTGAGCTAAGGCTCTTTGTTTTGGGCTAAGGCCCTGACGATTTTAGAGTTAAGACTCATTAACGTGTTTGAGCTAAGGCTCGTAATTTTGGGCTAAGGCCCTGACGTTTTAGAGTTAAGACTCGTTAACGCGTTTGAGCTAAGGCTCGCGCATGTATGTTTTACTTCGCTTTATTTTGTTTTGAAGTCAATATAATATTGTCATATTGTTCCAATTTAATAAAGGAAGTGTGAAACATGTATGCAAAGGTAATAGAACCAATATTGAAAGATAGCGCGAATCAGCATTCATGATGGCTTAAAAGCCTTGATTACAAATTTGAACTTTTTACATGAAGCATTTTCTAAGTTGTGCCGCGTTCCACGCGCGCGGTATCTTTTTTCCGTTCAAATCTTTTAAAGCGTACGCGCCTTTCCCCAGATCTTCTGAAATTTGATAAGGTCCCTCCCAATTGGGGGACATTTTTCCTGGGGGTATTGCGCGACTAGCTTCATTGTTTCGAAGGACAAAATCATTTTTCTTGAAGTGGCACTCTTTAACGCGCTGATTATAATATTTTTCCAGCTTTTTCTTGTATCTGGCCTCAGTAATGATAGCCGCTTCTCTGCGCCCTTCAAGCAAGTTAAGGTCCAATCTTCTTTCGCGGTCGTTATCAGTTTTGCTCATCATGAGTACCCTATGGGATGGGCATCCAATTTCCGCTGGGATCATAGCCTCTGTCCCATAGGTTAGGCTGAACGGGGATTCGCCATTGCTAGTTTTGCTTAATGTCCTGTGCGCCCACAAGACATTAGGTAACTCTTCGACCCAAGAATGGGATTCTCCCTCCAATCTTTTCTTCAACCCATTTAGTAAACTTTGATTCGCGCGCTCCACTTGGCCATTCCCTTGAGGATGGTAAACGGACGTGAAGATTTGGTTGATGTGCAATTCTTTGAGCCAGCTTGACATCTTCCTGTCAGTGAATTGTTTGCCATTGTCGCTCACAATTTCCATAGGAAGGCCAAAACGGCAAATGATGTGGCTCCAGATAAATTGCTTCATCGCCTCAGCTGTGATTTTTGCTAGTGGCTTGGCTTCAACCCATTTTGTGAAATAGTCTATCGCCACTACCAAAAATTTCACTCGCCTTGCGCTTGCGGCAGGGGCCCCACAATATCAATGGCCCATTTGTGGAAAGGCCATGCGGAGGTGACTGGAATCAAGTTGTTCTTTGGACGCATGGTGTTTGGCGCGTGGCTCTGACATGCCTTGCATTTTTGGATTTCTTTTAGCGCATCCAAGTACATGCCTGGCCAATAGTAGCCCTGAGGTCATCGCCTTGGCAACCACCAAGCGCGGACCAGCGTGAATTCCACAGATTCCTTCATGAATCTCCCTAATCACATAGCTTGCTTCTTCCGCATCCAGGCATTTCATGAGCGGTCCAAGATAAGAGCGCCGATACACTGTACCATCAAGTAGTTCATAGTTCTGCGCCTTGTGTCTTATCTTTCTCGCCTTGTGCGCGATCATCCGGTAACTTCCCCTCTTTCAGGAATTCCATTATTGGAGTTATCCAGGATGAAGGAGTTGTATGAATTACCAGGACCGATTGCGTTTGCACTGACGGGCTGCTCATTATTTCCACCCTGACATCTTTGCCAAAGTGATCAAAATTAGTTGATGCCATTTTACTCAACGCGTCTGCGGACTTGTTTTCGCTTCGCGAGATGTGTATGATTCTGAAGAAGTCAAACTGCTCAACGAGCTTTTTTGCCTGCTCTAGATACAGAGGCATTGTGTTCTCCTTGGCGTCATATAGGCCGTTGACCTGAGCAGCTACCAAGTAAGAATCAACATGCGCCTCTAGTCTTTTAACCCCAAACTTGCGCGCGATGCGCAGACCAGCCAGCAGGGCTTCATACTCAGCCTCATTGTTGGTACTCTTGAAGTCCAACCTGATAGCATAAGTATATTCATGATTATCAGGGTCAACCAGTTTGAGACCTGCGCCAGACCCTTCGCTGTTGGAGGCTCCATCAGTGAATAGCCTCCAAACATCTTCTTCATCATTTGCTCGCGGAGGGTCTACCTCGCGCTGAGCTTCTTCAATCTTTCCCTCTGGGATTTCCGTAATGAAATCCGCCAAAACTTGACCCTTTATTGCTGGACGGGGCTTATAAGTGATCGTGTGCTCACCTAATTCCAGCGCCCACTTTGTCAGCCTTCCGGAGAGCGCGGGACGTCGCAAGGACTTGCTGGATGTTGTAACCAGTCAGTACTTCAATAGGATGACCATTGAAGTATCTATGGAGCTTGCGCGACGCGTGTGTTAGCGACAAAACTAACTTTTCCATGATGGAATAGCGCGTCTCAGGGTCTGTGAGCACCCGACTCACATAGTATATCGGCGTTTGTATCCCCTTGCGATCCACCAATAATACTGCACCGATCGCGCGGTCTCCAGCTGACAGGTACAATGTAAGGGTCTCGCCAGGAAGTGGAGCTGTGAGCGCTGGCAATTTAATGAGACATTCTTTTATCTCAGTGAAAGCTTGCTCAGCCTCAGGCGTCCACTTGAATTGGCTCTTCTTCAAACAGTTCCTCAAGGTGTTAACGAATGGAGTAGATTTGGTGGCGTGGTTAGCTAGGAACCTATTGATTGACACCAATCTACCATTCAGCTTCTGAACCTCTTTCATGGTGGCTGGTGAAGGCATGTCAAGGATGGCTTCCACCTTCTCAGGATTCACCTTGAAACCATCCTTAGTGACCATTACACCAAGAAATTTCCCCTCTTCCGCGCCGAAAGTACATTTGCTCGGGTTGAGCTTCATGTTAACTTCCGTTAGGCGCTGAAGAGTTTCCTCGATGTCGTTGAGCATTTGTCTCTCCTCCCTGCTCTTGATCACCAAATCATCAACGTAGACTTCTAGATTCCTTCCGATTTGTTCATTGAAAACAGAATCCATAAGTCTCTGATAGGTGGCGCCCGCATTCTTTAAACCAAAGGGCATTTTTGTGTAACAAAAACACCCTTGTCGGTTCTGAAGGCCGTCTTGTCTTCATCCTGTGGTGCCATTTGAATCTGGTGATAGCCTTTGTAGGCATCCAAGAAACATTTGAGTTTGAATGGCGCCACGGAGTCCACCTTTGCGTCGATGTTTGGTAGTGGGTAACAGTCTTTCGGACATGCTTTGTTGAGGTCCTTGAAGTCAATACACATCCTCCATGACCCGTTGCTTTTCTTTACCATCACAGGATTGGCTACCCACGTCTGGTATCGGATCGGGCGGATAATGTTTGCGCGCAACAGGTCCTCAACTTGCTCATTCATGGCCTTCGCCTTTTCATCCCCCATGATTCTCTTCTTCTGAGCAATTGGCTCCACCGACTTGAACGTGTTAAGAGAGTGTTGCGCCAAGTCTCGCGGGACCCCAGTCATATCGGGAGTGTTGCCACGCGAAGACCGACATGTATTTTTGTGAGCAACCTTTTCACTCTCAATCTCGTGTCGTCTGAAATGGTAGCGCCAATTGTGACCGTTTGGTCGGGGAATTTTGGGTTTAAAATCCACTTCTCTGGCGCATTGTCCTCCGTTGGAAGTTTCATTCTCCCTTCCCGCGGCGTGGTTGTCACTCGCGCACAAATGATCGCGGTAAACAAATGCTACGCCTGTTGGTGTAGGGATCCCCAATGCGCCGTGCGCTGGCGATGGTACAGCATTAAATTGGGCAATTGTTCCCCTACCCAGGATCATATTGTGGCATGACGTGGTGGGCAAGACCAAGAAGTTAACAACTTCGGCTCGCTTGTGCTCATCATCCCCCATAGTTAGTTCAAATTGAATCTGGCCTAGGGGATGTATGATTTCATTTGAGACACCACAGATTGGTGCGTTCACAATTTCGAGCCGAGCTTGGTCTGCCGGGTCTAACTTTCTGAAACACTGCTCATACATAATGTCAGATTCGCTTCCAGTGTCCACCAGGACCTTTGACACTTCGTAATGAGCAATGTGTGTGGTAATAACGAGAGGACTGCTTATTGAAGGGCCTCCCCTGATTCTTGGGAAGATGACTTGCTGCTCGCGCCAATCTCCGTGAATTTGCGCGCTTCTCTTTCTTGACGTCTGCCCTTGTCGTCCCCCCTCAGCCACACAGATTCTTTTGTACTTCTTGCTGGCAGAGGCTCCCTCCGGTTGCTCATCTTCTATTCTTTGGTTTTTCACCAAGTGAGCCAGCCTGCCAGACTTTACATCCTTCTCGATCGCATCCTTTAAATGATGGCATGCGTCGGTGTTGTGGCCCGGGGACCTGTGAAATTCACAATATTACCACTGTTTTGCGGCCCCTTGTAGTGTAGTTGCTTGGGAGGCTTGAATTGGACATTCTCAGTACTTAACACCTGTGAAGGTGTTTTAGTGAGGGGAGTCCATATTCTTGGCAGAGGTCTGCTAGGATCTCTGCCGCCCTCCCTCTTGTCACCCTCCCCGTGTTTACGAGCATCCTTTTGGGGCTGGGGTGAGCTTGGTTGCGCTTGTTTTTCCGCGGAAGAAAAACTTGTTGGCTGCAACCTGGACCATACAGAGTTCTGTTTGGCCCTCTTCTCTTTGCTGCGCGGTGATTCAGCCTGATGCGCTCTTTCTCTTGCCCTATCTTGGGCAATCTGTTTCTCATTTCTCGCGAAAACTCGCGATGCCTCCATTAACTTGGCCCACGTGGTGGGCATACCATCTTTGCTTACGAGAGCTCGTCGTAACTGATCACTGCGCGCGCCTTGTATAAAGGCCACGCGCAGGAGCTGCTCAGTTATGCCCCCGATTGCCAGGGACTCCTGATTGAAACGAGTGATGTAATCTTCAATCGTTTCATCATTCCTGCGGATGCAGTGCATGATGTCATCAAGATCGCGCGTGTGCCTGCGCTGCTGTACGAAGTGGGCCTGGAACTTTTCTAATAGTTCCTCGAACCCATCAATTTGCCCTGTCGGCAAGCTCTCGAACCATACTCGCGCTGCGCCCGTGAGGCAGCGGGCAAACATATGACACCATGTTGGCATCGTCCAGCTCTCTAGGTTTCCCGTGTTATAGAAACCTTGCAAAAAGTCATCTGGATCTGTCGTGCCATCATATTTCCCCAGACCACTTGGCATCTTGGTCTTATGCTGGATGGGAGCCTGCGCGATGCGCGCAGTAAACTTTGAGTGTTTTACCAGGATGGCTGGTCTGTAGGGTGTGGTTACGTCCACTTGCCCTCTGACCGGTGGGCTGTATGGCATGTGCAGATCCGGATCTGCTCTGGCTCCTGGCGCCATGTTCACAGGCGCGCGGAGCTGCGAGCCTCCTGCATGAGTATCCCTTGTCTTTCTCATGCTATGCACCTCTTCATCACTGAACTCTGTGTGTGCAGTGTGAACAGAATGCCCTTCTTCCGGCTGCGCCGCTCGGCCTTTTTGTGGGCTGCTTCTCCATCGCTTGCCTTTGTGTTTGGTCGGCTAGCTTCTTCTGTTTGATCATTTCAGTGTACTTTTCCATCAGACGCCGTTGCTCATTTATGAGCCATTCATTCGGATCGTCTGCTTCATCTTCTGGACCCATTGGTCCCTTCA
>NW_027500978.1:0-35727 GCF_021521415.1 Bidens hawaiensis
GATAGGTACCTTGAATACTGATGAATTTCGATGTAATATGTATATGGTGATTGCAAGGGTTAGAACATGTGAATTAGGATGATAAAAATTTAATAGGCATCACAAGTTTGATTTTGAAATTGAATTAAAATAATCAGGAAATGTCATGTAAAAGTTTGAAGAAATTTGGTGAAAAATAAAAGAAGAATTTGGTGAACCTAACTTGTTTATTATATAGAGAGTTAAAATAATTAAAAAAATATTTAGGAAATGCCATGTGGCAATTTGAAGAAATTTGGTAAAAAACAAAAGGAGAATTTTGTAGAAACCTACTTGTTTATTATATAGAGAGATTATTGTTATTATTATTATTATTATTATTATTATTATTATTATTATTTTCATTTGCTTTCATTATGTGAGTTGACCTAAACTAGGATTTAAGACCGGTGTTTGCAGTGTGACCTGTTAAACGGAAAAAATATATATATAGACGTAATAACGTTGCACCACGTACATGTGTTATGGCAGGTTAACTCGCAAAATTTAAATTGAAACGTAAAACATAAAAAATAATAACTAAGTTGACTTAAGACCCACGTGTTATGACAGGATCGTTAAACCACAAAAATGACATAAAAACGTTAAACCATGCATGCACGTTGTACCGTCATGTTAACACACAAAGTTTAGACCAAAACGTAAAACATTATCGTAAAAAAAGAATGCTAAGTCAAAAAAATAATAAAACACACGTAAAAAAGAAAAAAAAAACTAAAAAACTTATGGAAAACAAGTTCGTGCAACTTCTTCATAGCATGATATCCATAGTGTACGATTTACGAATAGTCGCCTATGAAATAGAGCAATCTTAAGGTATGAATAAGTAAATTTGGAAGCGATGTAGTGACAGTCAGTAGGTTAATGGGGAAAAGGAAATCTTATTGACAGCATATGCAGTCTTTGGACGAGTCAAGACGAAAAGTGGAGCAGGCCTCCTGTAACTAGTCCTTATATATTTCTGTTTCAACTTTCAACCTAGTCCTATTTGTTGGTTGTTTGAATGTCAAGAGATGAAGACGTGTTTAGGTATCGCCCAAACAAAGTAGTTTTTGGTCCTAACTCTAAAAATAATGATTCCGAGTCATCATTTTCATCTTGTAGAGATTTCTCAAGTTGGCAATTCTTGTTTATTTATGTTATGATTCTAAGTGTGTTCATTGTTTGTGACATATCGTGTTGTTAATGATCTGGTTTTTGGTATTCGTTTATTCTGGTTCATATTTCTTCATCGTTTTGTTGTTATTGGGTTAAATAATTCTTTTTTCGGTATAATGCTATGAGATTCGGTGTTCGTGATACTTCCATATCACAACTTATGTTTTCATCAAACAACTAAAATACCAAAAAGCCCAATAATATCTCGGATGTGTGAGCTCCCACTCTGGTTGTTGTACCTTGTGAGAAACATAAGTGACCCGTGTTGAACACAAATTGTCACCATCATCAAAGAATTTAATTTGTTCGTTTGTTGCATTTGAAACATCGCCAATATTATGGTTGTGCCCTTCTACCATAGAAAACACGTTTGCCAATAGCCATCACGAACACTGTTGGGAGTAAGGTTCTAGACGTGATACGTCATATATACGAGGGTTTTAATAGTGGTATTTAGGCTTGGGGTCATTTTAAACTTTTTATAAGGAAACGGGGTGTTAATGAGGTTCGATTTGAGAGGGGCAAAGGGTTTGTTAGAACCCTTGTTGAATCGACAATATATTGATACGAGTTCGAAGTATGCTCTATAAAATGACCGGATCACAAGTGTTACAAAAAGTAGTATGAACTACCAGTGAAGTGTGTGTGGTGATTAGAAATATTTAAGATTATGCTTCAAGAAGAAGCATGGTGAATATTATTAATTTATAGTTTTGCCCCTGTGAACATGGGGATCCAAGTAATCCCTTCTCCATATATATTTGGAGTTTGGGGCTTGCTATTACATGAAGGTTTTATATACTAGCTATTATCCTCCAACTCATTCATCTTTCATTCTTTTATCCTCTAGGCCTCAGCTTGTGTTTAGAGACACACTCATCTTGAGGCTTTCCTCTGGCTCAGAGGAACAGTGCCTAGGAGATTCCTTTTCCTCCTTTCACTCATCTTTGTTGACTTTCTTTCCTCATTATTATCTTCATTACTCACTTGGGCTTCCTTCCTTGGTCCTTTATTGGGTCTCTTCTAATCTTGTTCATCATATGCTTGCTTGTGGCCCACCTTTGACTGGGCTATTATCGAGTATGTCCTTTTTCTTGTCCCTGAGGCCCAATTATAGATCCTTTGAGGCACCACATGTTATTGGCCATGCCTCTCCATGTTACTGTAGGGAGGGGATCCCTTCTGAATGGAAGAGACCTCTCATGTGTGTCATCCCCTGGATGGGGATTTCTCTTCTTCATTGAAAACTCTTGTAGTAAGGGATGTTGTTGCTATAGTAATGAGATTTGACGGAAAAGAAATACTTTCATACATTTCATCCCTTGGAGAGGGATTCTTCTTCAGATAAAAGTCTTGTCATGCAAAATTTTGTTGTAGAAGGCTCCCCTTCCTCCCAGGAGGGGCTTACTAAACACATCGTCCAATGGAAGGAGATTATTCTTCATTGGAGGAAAATCTTGCAATATGAGATGTTGCAAGAAGAGTTTTCCTTACCTATGGAAAGATATTTATGAAGGAGTATCTGGACAGGGCTTCATTATGAAGGGGACTATTTGGTAAGGGACCTCGTTTTGAGGGTATAGTTTGGTAAGGGGGGTTCATTCTTAAGGAATGGTTTTGTAAGAGGATTTGTTTTGAAGCAATCGTTTAGTAGGGAGCTTCATTTTGAATGAATTATTTCGTAAGGGGCTTCATCTGAGGCGATTGTTTAACATGGGACTTCATTATGAAGATATGGTTTGGTAATGGACCTTTTTCTGAATGAACTATTTTATGAGGGGGTTTGTTTTAGAGGGATTATTTAGTAAGGGGCTTCCCTCTGAAGAGATGGTTTAGTAAGGGACATTTATGAAAGAATTATTTTACAAAGGGGTTTGTTTTGGAGGGAATATTTTAGTAAGGGACTTCCCTCTAAAGAGATGGTTTAGTAAGGGACCTTTTATGAATAAATTATTTTACAAGGGGGTTTGTTCAGGAGCGATTATTTAGTAAGGGGCTTCATTCATAAGGGCCTTCATATTAAAGTAATGTCCCATGACACCCCCCCCCCCCTCGGTGGGAAGAGACTCGCCTTCATACTGTTATAATAAAGTTTAATAATGCATAGGGTATGTATGTGTTGTCCAAAACGATGTATGTTTGTGGGTTAAGTCACATCAACATTTAAAACACAAACTTTTTATCTTCTTTTAAAAAATGGACTTCTCATCACTCTTTTATTTTATTCTATTTTAATAATCATTGTGTAGTGACAAGAAATGGGATGACCACGAGGACAATGCATTTCTCCTTTCAATTTCCATTATAAACCCTAGCATGTAGGTCAACACATACTTTCTCTAGACCCAAGGTCCCTCGTACTAATAACTCACTGTTTTCTTTCACTTGATTAGTTTATTGTTTTCCTATTCCCTAGAAATCTTGTGTTCTCTATCTAAGATATGGCTTACATGTTTGTTTTCCTTTCCAAATCTCAACCAAAAAATAGACAGAAAACTCACATTAACTTTAAGAGAGTAGGAAAACATTATTTAATATCTTTTTGTTTCTCACAATAAAAGTGTTGATTTAGAAATAATAACCAATGTGAAAGAACAACTCTAGCTTTTATTTGTCACTATCAAAATAGTCTCAGTCAAGAGCTATGTTTTTCTTTCTACCTTATGACATGTAAGATTTGACTTGTTGATATCGAAAACCATGTGCAACTCTTTTATCTTCATGGTACATGCATGTACCATCACCAAAATAGTTTATTCTTTCTCTTCTTCTTCTCTTTTATATATATATAAATGATGATGAAGTTTTTTTTCTTCATATTTTATTTGTATCATACTATTATATTGAACACAAAATTAGATTTTGGTGTTTTATTGTCTTATAACCTACATAGCGTGTCAAGGTAATGCAAACCTGATGAAGCCCGGTTGGTGAGGCGTTCCTGTAGCCGTAATAAGGAATCTTTGAGATATATTAGCAATATTTTGTTGTTCCTTGGACAGGATCCACCTAGAAGATTAGTTATCCTGAGCGAAATAGGCTTGACCGCGAGCGTAGTAGGCTCCAAACTGAGCTGAAAGGGTTCAAACCTGAGCAGAATGGGCCGAAAACCGAGCTTTTTCGCTCCTCGATTTGACTAAACATGTGTAGATTTAAATATTGTGTAGACACTTGCAGTTGTTCCTCCCACTCTTGCTCTTCGATGCATGCTCTCCGAGCGTCTATATGAATTTATAGGAACTCCAAGGAGTATTTTAAGATTCTTGACTTTTCAAGACTCGGAGAAGAATATTTCCAAATTATTGACTTCACGGAATACTCTGGGGAGTCGGAAAAAGTTTTCGGCAACGGAAAAACGCCAGAGAACCTGAACTAGGTTGGTGCTTGTTTACCGAAACAGTGGGAGCTCAACAACAAGGACCTTTTGCCGACGTCGACGGTGTATTTGATGGTGGTCGTCTGCCATTCTTTAGAGGTTGTGAGTGTTTGCCAAAGGTTACGGTCCCACGAATGGCGCCAATGTTGGAACCCTAGTTGAATCGACAATATATTGATATGAGTTCGAAGTATACTCTATTGAATGACCGGACCACAAGTGTTACAAAGAGTAGTATGAACTACCAGTGAAGTGTGTGTGGTGATTAGGAAGATTCAAGATTATGCTTCAAGGAGAATCATGGTGGATATTATTAAGTTATGGATTTGCCCCAGTGAACATGAGCATCCAAATTCAATCCCTTCTCCATGTATTGTAGGGAGTTAGGGGCTTGCTATTACATGAAGGATTCTTATACTAGCTATTATTCTCCAGCTCATTTGTCTTTCATTCTTTTATCCTCCAGGCCTCAGCTTGTGCTGGGGGACACACCCATCTTGAGCCTTTCCCCTGGCTCAGAGGAACAGTGTCCAGTAGATTCATTTTCCTCCTTTCACTCCTCTTTGTTGACTTGTTTTCCTCATTATTATCTTCATTAGGGTTGTTCAAAACCGGATTTCCAAACATTCGGATAGTGAAAATCACTATCCGAATCCGAAACTTCGGATGTCCGAATATCCGAAAAAGAAAAAAAAATTGAATATTATAAACCATACATCATCTTAAGAATTTAAGTTTTCAAATCCAACAAACCAAGCATACACCAACCAAATAACAAGTTTCTAAATCCAAAAAACCCAAACATAAAACAACCAAGTGGAGACGGGTGGCTGGAGATTGGAGACGGGTGGTGACGGTGGCTGGAGACGGGCGATGGTGGCCGGAGACGAGTGGCTGGAGAGTGGAGACGGGTGGCGATGATGGCTGGAGACGGTGGTGCTGGATGCTGGAAGGTGGTTGGCGACGATCGTGCTGGAACTTGGAAGGGATTGATGGGGCTGGAAGAGGAGATTAGGGTTGAGAAGAGGAAAGAAGAAGAGAAGAGGCGATAGTGTTGTTGTGTTATGTTAGTAAAATCTAGGGTTTTAGTAATATATATGTTATATAAAATAAATTAAAAATATTAAAATTAAAATGTCGGATAGTTCGGATATCTGAAAAATCGAAAAACTGATATCCGAATTCGAATTTTCGGATATCCGAAAATTCGGATTGTTCGGATACGGATAGTCGGATAATTCGGATACGGATAGTTCTGAACACCCCTAATCTTCATTACTTACTTGGGCTTGCTTCCATGGGGCCTTTATTGGGTCCCTTATAATCTTGTTCATCATATGCTTGCTTGTGAGCTACCTTTGACTGGGCTATTGTCGTGCATGTCCTTTCTCTTGTCTAGGAGGCCTAATTACAGACCCTTTGGGCCACCCCATTTTATTGGGTCTGCCTCTCCTATTTCTGTAGTGGCCCATTATGAGGGTAACCTCTTTAGGGGTCGATGTAAAGATTCAAGGACCTAGGTGTTGTAAAGGCAAAGGATTGACTCATATGTACAAATTTGAAATTTCTTTCAAACATTTATATCGACTTTGGAAACACATGGTTTACAACATTCAAAATCAAGTGATTTTAATGATGTGACTGGTTTTTTTTATAAGGGTGATGTTCACTTTGTAATTAAAAATTGAAATTTTGACTATTTATTTAATAAATAATTTTATCATGGATTTTAGTTACATTTTTTTTTCTTTTTTTTCCTACTTCCGTGTATTTTCATTTTATGCAATAATGTCCTTTTCAAGTAACGAATGAAAGGGTTTGGTTCTGGCCAATCTAATCCAGTTTCAGTCTACGCCAAAGTGAAAAAAATGGCAAAAACCTCAATAGTATGGTCTTCTCTCACTACGTGAATATTGACTTTCAGTCACACGAAAAAAGTGTGGCCGTAGGCCTTTAGCCACACACATTTGGTTCAGGTCATATGTGGCCAAAGGTCGTGACACCGTGGGTATGATATGGCCACATACAGTTTTTGATGGCCTTATGTGGTAATAAGTGTGGCTAAAGGGTACAGACATTAGTTGCTGGCCATCAAGAAGCCTCTCCAATAAGTGTGGCTAAACGGTAGAAAATGGCCACATGAGTATTTACTATGAGTGACCATTGCACGTATATAGCCACATGAATTAATGTTTCAGCTACATGAATTTTATAATAATGTGGCCAATAGAGTTGTGTTAAGCGTGCATTGTGACCTATACCGTGTGGATATAGCAAAGCAATGACCACTTAAATTTAATAATAGTGTGGCTAATTATATTATATAGACACTGGATATTACATTAAAAGTGGCTAAATATATTTACTTGCCACTAAAAAACTCCTTTGTAGATTATAGTGTGGCCATTGTCTTACCGTTTGTCACACAAAATGTTTTTCCTAATATAAAGTGTGGCTATTGTAAAACTTTTCGTCACACATAGTGAAGTACTGTGTGGCTAATCATAACTTATAGACACTGGAGGTTATTGTAAATGTGGCTAAAAATGTGAACTTCCTAGTCAAAAACTCTTTTGTAGTTTGTGGTGTGGCCATTGTCTTACCGTTTGTCACACATAATGCTTTTCCTAATTTAAAGTGTGGCTATTGTCAAACTTTTCGTTACACATAGTGAGGTACTGGGTGGCTAATAATATCATATAGACACTAAAGGTTGTTGTCAATGTGGCTAAAAATGTGAAGTTGCCACTCACACACTCTTTTGTGGTGTGGCCATTGTCTTACCGTTTGTCACACATAATGCTTTTCCTAATTTAAAGTATGGCTATTATCAAACTTTTCGTCACACATAGTGAAGTACTGTGTGGCTAATAATATCATATAGACACTGGAGGTTGTTGTCAATGTGGCTAAAAATGTGAAGTTGCCACTCAAACACTCTTTTGTGGTGTGGCCATTGTCTTTACCGTTTGTCACATATAATGTTTTTCCTAATTTAAAGTGTGGCTATTGTTAAACTTTTCGTCACACATAGTGAGGTACTGTGTGGCTAATAATATCATATAGACACTGGAGGTTGTTGTCAATGTGGCTAAAAATGTGAAGTTGCCACTTAAACACTCTTTTGTTGTTTGTGGTGTGACCATTGTCTTTACCGTTTGTCACACATAATGCTTTTGTAATATATAGTGTGGCTATTATCATACTTTTCGTCACACAAAAATGTTTATGTTGTAGCTAATGGTCATTTATAGACTCTAATTTTTGTAATTTCAGGTACTTTTGGCCACACCTATTTAATGTGTTCTATGTGGCTAAATTGTGTGTAATTAGGCAATATATAATTATTTTTATTTTTTGTGCAGTAATATAAAACAGCTATAAGCAAGCATGATAAAACAGAATTAGAAACAAATTATATTAACAATAATATTCACTGAAGCAAATGTATATGCAAAATATCTTACAAAATACAAAAATAACGACTACCTATATACTAGCTAAGGCGTCGGTTTTCTTGGCACTGCTCCTTGTCTTCTGTTTGGTCACCCGGTCTATCGTTGTGTACTTTTACTTTGCCTTCTTGCCAGCTCTGTTTGGTTCTTTTGAGGATGTGAGTGGTGGTAGCTGGAACAACAGAATATGAAAAACAAATATGTATAATTAATGTCGTATTTTGTAATTGAATAGAACAAAATAGTATGCATACATACATACCGAACGTTCGTTTAACTGTTCGTGAACCTTTCTACGGGAAGTTCGTTTATCTTTGTTCAATTACGTTAGTTTAGATTATAAACAAACGAACATAAACGAACACAAGTGTTCATTTTTTAAACTAAATGAAAAAGAACATAGATATTTGTTCGGTTAAGTTAAAAGGGAACAAACCTCCTGGTCACATAAGATTAGGTGTTCTGGCCAAGCAACAAAAGAACCACGTGCATTGCCAACAGTCACAATTTCACATGCCTCACAAGGAATAATTGCTTGTTCCTTTATGACTTAATCAATACTAACTTTATAGAAACCCTCTGGGATTGCTTTTCCATGCAATTGTCGTGGAACCGGTGACCAATAACTTTACCATTTGCCACCTTGTTACGCTTGTCATGCACACACAAACGACACTCATACACCTATAAACCAACATGTGAAATTAAGATGGCTTAGTTGAAATCAATATATAAGTACATACCCATGTTGGTGGGAAATTAACAATGTTTCACGCAGTACATACCTTTATTTCAGCAGGTGGGGAAGCTTCATCCATAGATATATCAACTTTTCTTTTACGGCTTCTCCGTTTTACCTAAAAACCATTCAATGAATCAATCAACAATTAAAGGAAAAACTGAAATTGCCAAATACTTACTGATGGTTTTTTCGAGCCGTTACTATCCGGAGTGTGGTGTAGTTGTGTTGATGCTTGGTCAACATTGTTCTCTACAGGCTTCATTAGTAATATAACAGAAATTGGAATTGTTAGGACTTATTAGGTTATAAAATATAAAAACTGAAACTGCCAAATACTTACTGATGTCGCGCTATGGGGATCGACTACCGTTTGGTCAACACTTTTTTCCACACACTTGGCCTGCAATTCGGTAAATAGAAAATGAGCACACTCACATTGGAAACGAATTATAAAATGTACTGAAATTGTCAAATGCTTACTGATGTCGCGATATGGGGAGCGGGTACCGTTTGGTCAACACTTTTTTCCACAGACTTGGCCTGCAATTCGGTAATAGAAAATGAGCACACTCACATTGGAAACGAATTATAAAAAGTACTGAAATTGTCAAATAAGTACTGATGTCGCGATATGGGGAGCGGGTACCGTTTCGACAACTATTTTATCCGCAGACTTGGACTACAATTAATTTATGCAAAATCAGCACACTCACATGGAAAGTTAATTATTAAAACAAATCAATCAAACTGTCAAATGGTTACCTGAGAAGCGGATTCTTGTTGCACAGCCTCACCTGAGGTTAAGATGTTTCCCGCAGAACTGGCCTACAAATCAATTTATTAGCTTATGGAAAATGAAAAATCACATGGAAAGTTGTAAAAAACAAAGAAACTGTCAGATACTTACTGGTCCTGGCATTTTATTTTGCGCCACAACACTAGTATTTTGGTTAAAACCAACCTGGTTGGGAACAGACTTTACCTACGAATTGTGACAAAAACAGTGCCAATTATGTATGTCGAATGCATTAATAATATGTAGCATACGTCACTTATTTGACTTGCCGACATTTGCGGCAACAATCCTTCGAGATGTCTGAACCTGGCCTCAAATGCTAACTGTTCCTTCTCACGGCTTGCTAGCATAGCACTCGTGGATTGAAATAGAGTCGTCAACCTGTTCACCACTTCATATCTCTGCACCGCCTCATACTCAAGTTGGGAAATCCGTTTCTTAAACGAGCCTTTTACCCGACTCACACCCCAATATATACCTGTTGTCAATCCATACCCAATCCCTTTTAAAAACTCACATTTCTCTTTGCCAAGCACTAAGGTGACGGCATCTGTGCACGGTTCAAGTGCCAGGGCTCCGGAGGCGATGTGCTCTTCATGCTGAGCCTGCCAGAAAACAAATATTATAATACACTTGTAACATGCTTATGTATCCACATAAAGTGTTGAGACAAGTTATACAGACTCAAGTTTTTTTGACACCAATATAAGGCAATGAATTGACTTTAACATGATTTAAAAAGTTTAATACTAAAACATACTAATTTGGTTGTCATGCCTTCGACAACAGCATTCTTGTATGCACCATCTTTGTCCTCCCTTCCTTTCATCCACATTAATGCACGGCCGGGGATCTCATCCGGTCCAATTTCCTTCTTTTTGACCTTGTAAAATATTCAAGAGAAAGCAGTCGATGGTCATGCGTTAGACACATAACCAACAAATCATTGAACTAGAGAGAAAGCAGCTGACGGTGATTACCAGTTTCTCTCGAAGGTAGGTATAACCCCCTCGTCCCATGTGATGATCAAAAACATTCTTTGCTCTAGCTCCCTTTGATGAAGCCGATTTTTTCTTCAACCACACATTATAATCATTTCATTATATTTAAACAAAAAACATAAACCATATATAGTCGATCAATCTATGTTTGCAGAGTAGAGAATTTATACCTGAAACTGCTCTGATTGTGTGTACTCAACGAAGCGATCCCAGTTTTCTTGCCTGATCATCGTCTTGTGTCCCTTGGGTATCGCCTTCAGCTTCAGAGGTTTACCGGTGTTCGGCATAATGTATTTGGCATACATTTTTCTTCTGAAATCCCGAAGAAGGTGTCCGAGCTGATTCATCACAGAAGGCCTACGACAAGCTTCAATCTCAAAATATTTCTGCATAATATAATACAGTAAAGGTAAATTACATCTCAAAATATAAAATGCACAAATAGAAATAAAGAATAACCGTTATTTATTCTCACAGTTTATCTCTAAGCTCCTTTGTGACCTCCCTCCAACTTAAATGTCTCAAGCCAACTATTTCCCTTACAACATCCCCTAAAAAACTTGCAAACTTTGATCTGTTTTGGCCAGTGAACCTACCCAAATTATCAAACTCCACTGCCAGTTTGACACCACCACAGTTTGCATATTGGGTACGCAGCTTAGGTAACCTCGTCAACCCCCTTGTAGGTTTTTTCGTAGTAGCAAAACTGTTGAGGGGTTCGATAGCCTCCAAATTGTTGAGGGGTTCGATAACCATCGTCCCTATAACCTCGTCTGCTTGACCGTCTTCGTCATTGGCTTCCTCGCTGGAGTAGCCTTCACTGCCGTCTGATTGAGCGTCGTCGTCATAGTTGGCTTCCTCATTGGAGTATAAAACATGTTCTTCTTCAATTCTTTCATCTATAAGCTTCATTTTCGATCGTTTTTTAATAATTTGGAGTGTAATTTGGAGTATAAATCATTGTCGGCTGATTTGTGGAGTGGAAAATTTTTAATAATTTGGAGTGTAATTTGATTTTTGGAGTGTTAAATGTAATTTGGAGTTTTTGAATATTTGGAGCCAATATTTTGGAGCTTTTTGAGTTTTGCCTCCCTTTTAATTAAGAACCAATAGATTATTGGCATAGTTTTTACGGCAGAGAACCTGTGGCTGAAAATAGGCACTTTGACAGAAGATGGTTGGATAAGCGTGTATTGCGTATTAGGATATTTATATATGTTTATGTATATTAGCGTGTTACAAGCGTAATAGTGTTTTTTAACAAAGTGTTTTTTGTTTTATTTTTAGATTTAACCATAATTACCATTCATTAAAAGTTTTCATACAAAAGGCACCATTACAATACATTCCATGAAACAAAATAAGAGTGAATAACAAAATAGATGATACAAGAAACTATAAAATTAAAGCATTAAAAAGCTAACCAACCAACATTCAACACAATAAACTAAAAAGTGTATCAATACAACCATACATATACAAATAACCAACCAAATCACAAATGTTCCAAAATTCACCAAACACATCACCAAATATTTCCCAAATGTTCCAAACATCACCAAATCACTAATAAACTTTTGAAACTATCAACGTAGCTTCATTGAAGTCATATTCAAATATGCACTTATCACCAATCTGTATTTCATTTTCCACCTTGAATTTTTTCCATTTTGGTAACCGATATCTGAATTTCAGATCCGACAGTTCACCATGAAGTCTCATTTTTTTACGACCTTTGGGATTGACCAAAGTGATAGGCATTCCATCATAGGCATCAATCTTGGTGGCAATGTGACGCGGAAGACGCTGTGAAAAGCAAATTTCAAATATACTTGTAAATAAAAAAGAAATTTAAAAATTCAATTTACCAATTTCTTGGTGACGTTCATGTGGAAGACGATTTTAGAGTCATCATCTTGCTCATCAAGATGAATTGGGTTTTGGGAGGAACTATCTTGATTGCTTAATTGATAGTTGAGAAACAGCTGATTTGGACCAGGAAGGATAAATTCTATGCCATCTTCATGAAAGACATTAATATGAAATGTCTTATCTGATATGATTTCAAACACAGCAAACGAACCACCTTTCAAGTTGGTTTGTTTAAAAACCTCAATCCATCCATCCTCTAGTCTACAACCCATTCCATCCCAAAGACATGAAACTTTAAACATATATCTATCTGGAGCAATAAGCTCGAAAAGCGAATTCATGTAATTGTCACCAAATTCTTGAATCACATACTACTCAGGGAAATACTATTAAACATGTTAATTAAAATACATTTGAATTTGGAAACAATCATTAAAACTTACCAAGTAATGGACATGTCAGTTTCTGACTGGAAAACATATCATAGTACCAGATTGATCATTTACGTTTCTTTTGAAAGTAAATATATTCAACATAGATCTTGATTTAAGCTCAAAAACAACATATGTTCCAGCTTGTATACAACATTCTCTGATTAATTCAGTCCAACCGGTTCCAAAATAAAAGTCATCAAGTACTTTGATTATAACAACAGAAAACGTTCTACCACTTTGATCATAAATCAAACAACAGCCGGTATTCGATTTCATGCCAGCAAACATTGGTTGAACAGCTTTAGGAATGAGCTATAAGTAATACAAAAAATGTTCTTAGAATATATATGTTGCAAAACTGTAAAATATTTCATAAAAAAAATTAACCAGATAACATTAACATACCTTCCTAATCATGGAATCGCTGTCGATATCTACCAGGAACTTAACTCCATTATTGAGACGTGGCATTTTTATGTTCTTACCAAGATAAGCGATGTCTACGAATTACAGTAAAGCGAAGTAGAAGTCGATTTAGGGTTTTGAAGTTAAAAGGGTTTTGAATTTTGGTTTTATTTATTTCTACACATTTAATTATTTATATATTTTGGTTTTTTGTTTTATAACTTTTAAAAAAATAGTATAAAAACATAGTCTTACTTTTAGTTTTTTTTACTAACATTCCGGTATTAAATTTCGTTAAAAGTTGAGTTCGTTTAATAAATCGTATTTTTTAAATAAATTTGAAATTTTATCCATTATTGAAGTATTATCTTAACCGTTAGTAAGATTTTCTGGATAAGATTTACAACTTCGTAATAGAGAGGCTCATAACATTCTAGTGTTATCATTATCATATGTAGTTTTGTATCATTATCATCTTCTAGGTTATCATCATCACCATATGTGTTATGATGATGATCAACATCATAAAGTTATCATCGTTATCATGTATTATAGTGGTTATCATCATCATAATCATCGATCACCATCACCATGAAACGGCATCATCATCAGACGTGCGGGTAATCAACGTGGTCATTAGGCTATCGTAGTCGGCGTTGATCATACGGGTAACATATATCTCGCTATCAGTGTCGTCGTCATCGTCACACATCTCCATCATCATCATCATCAACATCATCATCATCATCCGATTGCCATCTACGGGATGTAGTCAGCATCGTATGGGTTATCGTAAACAAAACGCCCAATATTAGCGATCACTGTCGGCACCATATTATGAATTGTTGTCGTCATCAAATGACATCATCAGTCGTACATGCTACCATCAGTATGACCATCGTATACGTTATCATGGTCGTCGTCGATCATACGGATTACATGTCATTAAACATCGGTGTCACCATCATCATAAACATATATATGTGTGTGTGTGTGTGTGCGCATGTGTGGCGTATTGTCATATAGATACATATAATTGGTCCTCATCATATATATGTGTGATCATCATCATAGATGTCATGCTCATCGTACGAGCTACAGTAGCCATCATATGGGTTGGCGTAAGCAAACCTTATATATAGGTTAGCAGCATCAATATGATAATCACCACCAACCCAGGTAGTTATATTAGCATCGTCTCGTCATAATTGGGCTAATCATCATGGTAATCATACGGGATAGCACCGTCATTGTCTCATGTATTACATATCCGCAATCATACTAAACACCACCGCCCACATTCGCCACAACGACCCCCAGCACCAACCACTAACCACACTCCACCACCACCCACCACAACCACCCACCACACCACCACCACCCACTAATATTATATATAAATATATATACATTTATTTATACTCATCTACCACCACCCACTACCCACCACCACCATCACCACCACTACCGACATCCGCCACCACCACCCACCACCACACATCTGCCACCACGAACCACCTCACCTCCGCCACCGTCCACCACCATCATGACCACCTGAATCCACCACCACCCACTAATATTATATATATATATATATATATATATTGCTACTATACAATACTAACCGTACGATTAAAATTTAAAAGCACGCGCCTTCTTTTAAAAGGGTCAAATAATTACCCTCGTAAGTCACTCATCTACTTCTGGAAAGGCGATAAGTATTCCCAAAATTCAACCTCGTAAGTCAATATTACTAAAAACCATCGACGATTCGTTTCTACTGTGAAGCACAAGCACAAGCTCGAGTGGTTTAATTATTCTGGAACATAACCAAAATGAAGAACCCTAACTCATCTACTTCTGGAACGGAACCAAGGACGAAACAAAAGCACGATAGGTCTCAGAATGAAGATGGAACAGGTGTTACTTTATGATTTTTTTAGCGTTTTAGGTTTACTTAATCTTAAAATGTAAGCATTTGTTTGAATCTTCTTATGTATTAATGCGTTTGATAAGCGTGTTGTTATTGTAATACATATCCTTGTTTTTTTAAATCTATGTATAATATTAAAGCATGTTATATGCGTATGATTAGCGTGTTATGGCTTTGGTATGAGAATTTATCATTGTGATGTTTGATAAGAGTTTTTTGTTTCCTTGTGATTCGTGTTGTTATCCCCTACCCCCGTGTTTTATTGTATGTATGTGATTTAGTTGTCGAAAAAACAAGAATGATAAAAGGAAGACTAAAAAAGTTGCTTCGGTGGGGAAAACAAAACATGTTGTGGAAGCAGACTCTGATTCAGACCTTGACACAAAAATCGACAGGCTGTTGTCAAAGCGGAAACAGGTGGAACACAGCACCTCTGGCCCGGACTTTCAGCGTCCGAAAAAGAGAGCCATTAAAGAATAGAAGCCAGCAGAGAGGGGACAACCTTTTGTTGAATTTGTAGACAAAAAATTGATGAATAGGTGTGCACCTATTAATATTGTTGATGCAGTGAAGGCAATGACCATTGCCCAAAAAACTTGTGTAGAAGAAATGGGTTTCGGGTCAATGTTAAGACTTCAAGCAACCCAAACTCCAACAACTTTGGGATATTCAATGCTCATGAACTATAATAACCGTTTAAATGAATTGAACATTGGGAGCGGTGTTATTAAGATAACACCACAAAAAGTACATGAAGTGTTGGGGATACCAATGGGTAAGATTTCTGTTTTAGGCAAGAGTAGACCAAGATTGGGGGAAGATGTTACTACAGATTTGTTCAAAAATCAATTCCCGACAAATGCAAGAATAAGCATAAAGCATGTGAAAGACAAACTGGTCGCGGATCAAGGAGTTGGAGAACTGTTTAGTAATTAATTTCCTTGTGTTGGTCAACACCTGTATAGGATTTGTGACAAAATCAACAACAGTCAATCAACGATTCATCGCCGCAATTGATAAAACCTTGGATATTCCAAATATGGACTGGTGCAGCTATGTTATTGAAAGGGATTGATGCGGCTACTGCGGCTTCTGCTGCTGTGACCGTTAGTGCTGCCGGGAAGGGACTTGATGAGACTGTTGATGTTGCTGTTGCTGATACTGCTGCTGTGACAGTTAGTGTTGCTGGGAAGAGACTTGATGAGACTGCTGCTGCTATGACGGTTAGTGCTGCCGGTAAACCTGGAGTTGAAGAAAACACTGCAGCTGAGGAGAAACAAGAACATGGTATTAAACTTGTTATTTTCTTCTAAAAAACTCTCATATCTCTTATCTCTACATGAATTTTATGTAATACAACATTATATGTAATTAAAAAACCGATGGTCAAAGTGCATCTGAAATAGATAATGCCGATCAAACAGCTGAACAAGATTTGGATGATTATGTAAGCGATTATTCACCTTTAAGTTTGCAAATGCCTATCGTGCTTGTTGACTATTATTTAACTCCATTACAACTGGCTGGGATAAATTGAAAATGTTTTTGAATTAACAATAACTATATTTTCTTTTTACAGTGTTGGAATAAGGCAATGGATAACAAGTTGAAGAAATTTGATAAAATTTGCTTCGAGATCAACGAGTTGGTCCGTCAAGGAAAGGATAGACATCCATCAAATGAAAATATCTTTGCTAGATGTTGTGAATGGGAATACAGATTCACTAATAATGTGGTCCCTAAAACACAAGATTCAGATGTTGGTGGTCCAGTGGCTACTTAGAAAGGTATTTGGGCTAAATTAATTATTAGTATAATTAAAACGCTCTTAAAACACTTATGCTGTTATTTTAAAATTATTACATCTGTGTGATGCAGTTGATTCAGATGTTGGTGTTGGTGGTCCAGTGGCTGCTCAGAAAGGTTTTTGAGCTAAATTAATTATTAGTATAATTAAAACGCTCTTAAAACACTTATGCTGTTATTTTAAACTTATTACATTTGTGTGATGCAGTTGATTCAGATGTTGGTGTTGGTGGTCCAGTGGATGCTCAGAAAGGTATATCCTATATGTACCAGCTTAATTATATACCAGCTTAATTATAATCACAGTTGAACATATTACGTCTTTGGCTGTCGTAAAAAATGATGCAGGTGATGCAGGTCAAGAAAACAATGTCTCATGCGCAGATATTGATGAAGTTGTTAATACAGTGCTTGCGACATTAAAGAGGGTATTTAATTATAAATAAAAACCAAAAGGGGTTGAAGGTATTTAATTATAGTTACAATTATTTTCAGTCAAATTTAATGTGAGTTGTTTTATGTTTAACAGTTGACACCGGATTGTCAACAAGTGATAGCCCAGATACACTGAACTCTCCATATCTTCTGAG
The DNA here is from genome assembly GCF_021521415.1 of Bidens hawaiensis. NCBI lineage: Eukaryota > Viridiplantae > Streptophyta > Magnoliopsida > Asterales > Asteraceae > Bidens > Bidens hawaiensis. The sequence continues at coordinate 17,608 of NW_027500978.1, forward strand.
AGAGGTTGACGTATTCGCTGGTGTCACGGAAGATGAAGAAACAATTTCAAAGTATATATTTTTTTCTTGGAGACATTTGGGAGGAGGTCTACAAGTTCACTCACACAGAATCGTTCAAGGTGGTCTATGAAAGCTTCTGTCCTGGCATTTATATAGCCGCCAATGCAATGGATTCATTCAGCTATGTAATGAACTATGAAGAAAAGAAAAAATCTGCAGCATCACCGTTCAGATTCTTTGCTTCAAGCAATGTGCTGGTACAAATTAATCTATTTTGTTTGCACTATTAGAAAACGCACAATAAACGCTTTAATCATCTGCATTTTAATTATTATACAGACAAGTGACCATTATTCTGAGTCAAGGGGTTTCACAAACAAAGAAAGACTGGATGTGTTTTCAGACAACATCGAAAGAGAAATGGCAAGGAGTGGAATTCTATCACTCAAGGAGGTTGCTATAGTGCTCGTGCTAATAGTACAATGCGAACATTTCTTTGTGGTTACCTTCAATATTCAAACAGGAGTGATAGAATTACTTCACAACAGTGCAAATCAAGAAATACCAGCTGATGCAAAGTTTAAAAGCTTAGAAGACAAATCAAAAGCAATTAGAGAGAATTTTGAAGAAAGATACGGAAAGACTCCTGATATACTGGTAAACATATTTACCTTTAACCCAAAAAACATACATACATGTTATAAAAATTGTCAAAATACTTAAATTGCTTTCTATTTTGTGTAGAAAAACGTTTTTTGCATTTATCTTAAAACAACCAAACACCCCATTACTCAGCAAATCCAAGTAGCAACAATCAATAGATTAAATATGAGATAGAGAACAAAAAGTAATGGAATAGATTGTGGTATTTTTGCTATGAGACACATGGAGAAATATGATGGGAAGAGACCATGGGGGTGTAATCTTCAAAACGAACGCCCTGAACAACAAAGACAGCTAAAAGGGTTGAGGTTAAAGTATTTGTGCAAAATCCTCCTCTCGGATACAAACCAACACAGAAATACTCTTATCAAGAATGCACTGCTATTCCTTGAAAATGACAAAACTCGTTTAAGCGGAGAAGAGTTGATTGATGAACTTAAGAAAAGGCAACAAAAAGTTTGAATGATTTCATGCTATGTACTTTAAGATACTTGTTACGATATGGACTTATGGAGATCTCTAGTCTTCTGTTATCAGTTTGTAATGCACTTTAAGATAATAGTTACATGTTGAATCAATGTTTTAACACAAACATAAAAAATTTATTATTAACAAAATACACATATAAACACACCATCACAAACATACAAATTTTATTACTACTAATCTCTGAGTGAGATAAGAAACTTCAACTTCAATTCCATTGAGCAATTCAGTTCAAGAATTGCCTTGCCCAAAAGTTTTAACTCGTCAACCTCTCTCTGTCATACATCAACCATAAACAAAACAGCAAGATCTCGGATACAACTAGCGGGCATCCGGGTAAGAACTTTTGTAATGAGATCCCTGGCATCCAAGCTGTTGCTAGTCTTTACAAATTCTTCAGTAAGAGTTTCCCGACAAGCTTTATCTGCCTCGATTTGAGCCTCAATTCGCCTTCTAAGGGCAGCCTTGTAGGATCTGGATGATGATGATGACGAGCAATCCATTATTAACTAAAAAAATAATTTAAAATTATGTAGGTATATGAGTTTCACAAATGTGGTGTAGGTATATATAACCAAAAGGCTCACAGACAAAACAAAAGGGTGTCCCACGCATGGGAAACGCACACGAACGAATAGTAACTCTATAATAAAAAAACAAAAGGGTGTCCCAAGCTTGGGAAACGCACCGGACGAATAGTAATTGTATTAAAAAAACAAAAGGGTGTCCCACGCTTGGGAAACGCAACAACTTGTCTCATGTGTTTTTGTTTAATCTAGAGATTACTTGCATTTATATCACCTGTCAGAATTAGTTGATCACAATTATACGTCAACTGTTAAAAATACGGGGAAAAATATTATGGTAATGATAGCCTACATTAAAGTTAAGCTATATCTTACTAGATCTTACTATATCTTACTACAAATCAAACTTAACTACATTAAGTTTGGTTATTCAATCACACTAACAGTTTAAGAAAGATAATAAAAATGAATTCTTCTGAGAAAACCGTGAAGGCCATAGTGAAAAAAACGATGGATTTTCAGAAAGAGAAAGACGACTCTTTGTTGAATAAAGTCAAAGCGATTAGGGCTACACTCGCTTGGGAAAAAACAAACACCTTCGAATCCTGTAACCTCATGTTGTGGGAAGACGACATTGAGTTTCGAGCAATGGTTGCTGATTATCAGCAACAACAGTCTGAATGCTACGACTCAGTGTGTGAGGCCCTGGTTGACACCATAACTATGGTGTCAACCAACATGAGTTTTAAGGAGATGGGGGCGGAGACTGTGGACAAGGCGGAGTGATGGTGATGTTAGCTTTGGTGGTCTTGGTTTTTTTTGTGATGTATTGTAATTAATGGTACTTTTTGTATGGCATCTTTTGATGAATGGTAAATATGGATTAATGGTTCTCATATTTCTTTGTTAAAAATGCATGTAATCAATTAGCTTAAAATATGGTATATATTTGTTCAAAAGAGTCAATTACGCTTGCCACACGCTACTGTACAAAGACATATATAAATATCCTAAAACGCTACTGTACAACAACTCCTTTCAATAAAAACTCCTTTTTCACCATGGAAGAAATCTCATCGCGGACCACCACATCCAGTAACAAAAGCAATCGATCTCAGGTTTATTGTTTTTGTGGTCAAGAAGCCATTTTAAGAACATCAAGGACCACCAAAAATCCAGGTCGGAGGTTCTAAAATTGTGCATCTCAGGTTAGTGAAATTGCAAATAAAGTTGGAATTCATCTACAATTGTTGACCCTAAACTCTATATTTTTTAACTTAGGGCAAAAAATGTGATTTCTTTACATGGTCTGATTGTGTTTCGTCCACAAGATCTGATGTGTGCACAAGATGTATAGACAAAATTCCTATCTTGATAAGGGCAAATAAGTCATTAAAGGATCAACTTGCAAGGAGTGTAGCTTCAAGAATTGAATCAGAAAAAAAAGTGAAGATATTGTATTTTATTTGCTTCTTGTTGTTTTTAGGGCTTTTAATTAGTTTTGTAATTAAAAGCTAAGAAACTTTGTTATGATTTTAGACCAGCTATTATGATGTATTTTTATGTTTCTGAACGTATTTAAAGGCTTAATGAGTAGTTTAGTTTGAGTGTTTCCAAAATCACGCATTAAAAAGAGGTTATTATCAAATATCAATAAAAATATGTTCCCTCCTGAGTTTCGAACCCGCGATATTTTCAATCTATGTATAATCACAAGCGCCTCAACCGTTTGAGCTACACCCTGAGAACGTAATAGAACCTCTTCTAATATTTATATAACGAAATTTAGAAGTTTAAAATTTTCATTTTTACCCGCCAATTAATCGAGTTATCTTCTGGAAGACTCCCAAATCAATTAGTATTGACCAAATAATATCTCACAATCTCACCAAACCCTAATAAATGATCTGCTAGTGTATTTATTGAACTCCCATCAATCTCAATCCTACCAAACAGCTTCATTAATCTCAGGTGAGTACCAAATATTTTTGCTTTTAGTCAGTTACATTTATTGGTGTTAATTAGTATATATATATATATATCATTGATGACACAGTTAATAAAAAAATTCTTGGAAGATGGATAAGTTTTGGATGTCAGTAGGCGACAGGTGCAGTAAAACATATAGAGATGGTGTTAAGGCATTTCTACATTTTGCAGTTCGTAATTGCAAGGAGACATCACCACCAATTTCTGTTTCATGTCCATGTGTTCGGTGTTTGAACCACGTATCTCTTAGTGTAGACGAGGTAGAACATCACTTGTACAGGTTTGGAATTGATAAAAATTATACTACTTGGATAAAACATGGAGAAGCCGACACCAACATTCCAACTAATTATGTTGATAATATTGGGCTTGCCTGCACCTGCATTCCAACTAATTATAATAATAATACTGGGTTTGTTGACACCAACATTCCAACAGATGCCTGTGAAACTGTAGAAATGGTAAATGCTACAAAAGACAATTTCAAAGGCGACAAGAAGTATCAACAGTTTCTACAACTACTTGTTGACGCTGAGAAGCCCCTATATAAAGGATGTCTTGACTTCACCAAGTTGTCTGCATTAGTACAACTACTCAACTTAAAGAGCAAGCACGGGGTATCTCATAAGTTCGTTGATGAACTTCTGAAATTGTTGAAAAAGATGCTACCTGCAGATAATGAAATGGTAAATAATATGTATGAGGGCAAAAGGATGATGAAGGCAATGGGCTCAGGATACGAAAAGATACATGTGTGTATCAATGACTGCATTATTTACTATAAGGATTACAAGGATTTGGAAGCATGTCCAGTTTGTAACAAGTCAAGGTGGAAGGTGGATGAGAAGACTAACAAAACTTACATAAACACGCCCGCTAAGGTACTGTGGTACTTTCCCATTATTCCACGATTCAAGCGCCTCTTTCAATCAAAGACCACAACAGAGAATTTAACATGGCACGCCACGAGTACCAATAAACCCGGTGTTTTACGCCACCCATCAAATTCACCAGCATGGAAAGCCATAGATGACAGGTACTCCAATACCATCGGAAGCGATCCAAGAAATCTTCGTCTAGGGATTTGCACTGATGGGGTCGACGTATATAGAGGCAACAGAAACCACAGTGTCAGGCCTGTTTTAGCAGTCAATTACAACCTTTCACCTTGGATGTGTATGAAAAGAAAATTCATCATGCTTTCCTTATTAATATTCGGAGTGCCAGGAAACAATATTGATGTGTTTTTACAGCCTTTAATTGACAATCTAGCATCTTTATTTGAGGTCGGGGAGCCAACATATGATGCATATAAACAAGAAATGTTTACACTACGTGCAGTTGTGTTATGGACGATTAATGATTACCCTGCTCTTGGTACACTATGTGGTTGCCCTTACAGTGGATTCAAAGGTTGTGTCGAGTGTCAGGGTGACACTCAGTGTGTTCGACTTTATCACTCAAAGAAGCAGAGTTATGCTGCCCACATAAGGTATTTATCACATGACCACCCTTTCAGAAAACAAACAAAGACGTTCAACGGAAAAGAGGAGATGAGAACCGCTAAAGAGCCTATGACAGGGGAAGAGATATACGACGAGGTCAAAAACATTAACAATGAATGGGGAAAGGGATCTGAATCCCTAAGTGGGAGTAAGAGGAAAAGGGATAACACAACGCCGCACCAATATTGAAAGAAGTTCAACATATGGTACCAACGGCTCAACTATTGGAAGTATTTACCTGTCCAACATTGTATTGATTTGATGCATGTTGAAAAGAATGTGGCAGAAAGTATTTTCGGGACGTTGCTGAACATTCCCGGTAGGACAAAAGACGGATTGGCAGCTAGAAAGGATTTGGAGTTTTTAGGGATTAAAAAGGAGTTGCAACCAAAAGCAAAAGGCAACAATACAGAACTGCCTGCAGCATGCTTCACATTATCAGCGCAAGAAAAAGACATGTTTCTTGAAACACTGTATAAACTGCAGGCCCCACTAGGATATTGTTCTAACTTCTCTAGTTTGGTGAATCTTAAAGAAAGGAAGCTACAAGGCCTTAAATCACATGATTATCACATGCTTATGCAACAGTTTCTGCCCCTTGCAATACGGTCCATCATGCCAGAACCAATGAGAATTGCTATAATCAGGCTTTGTTTTTTTTTCAAGTCAATTTGTAGCAAAGAAATCATTGTAGAAGAGCTTGATAAGTTGTAGGAAGAGCAAATAGTTACACTGTGCCTGCTGGGGAAGTACTTTCCGCCATCATTTTTTTATGTCATGGTTCACTTAACCGTGCACCTTGTAAGAGAGATAAAATTATGTGGGCCACCATGCTTTCTTTGGATGTATCCCTTTGAAAGGTGTATGAAGGTTATCAAAGGGCATGTGCGAAACAAAACTTATCCAGAAGGGTGCATTGTTGAGGAGAACATTGCGGAAGAAACAATCGAGTTTCTGAGCGAATACCAAAAAACATCTAGAGTACTGTTGGTATTCCACATGATAAGCATGATGATAATGGGAAGACAATTCCTGTCACAAGCGTTAAATCAGTTGAATTTTCTCCTGATCTTTTCAAGAGAGCACATTTCTATGTGCTGCAGAATACGCCTAAAATAACGCCGTATATAGAGTAAGTACTACTAACATATATACTATAAATTATATATATATATATATATATATATATATCAAACGCACCCATATATTAAATCAGAATATACCGTACGTTAAGGCATTAGCGTATAGTAACTGCACCCATATATATATTAATTCATAATATATTATACTCCTACTTGCAGACAACACAAGACCTCTTTGAAAAAACAAATTCCTGGTAAACGACAAGCATTGTTGGAGAAGGAGCATACTTTAAAGTTTGGTGACTGGTTACGCGACAAGGTAGATCAATTTATTAAGTCTTCTATAATTTTAAAAATTCTTTTATAGTTTCTACAATGTAGGTGAAGAATCTAATTCTTGTAATGAAATTCAGGTTGAAAGAGAGCTAGCGGGCTCCCCAGGTTCTATATCGGAAACCGTAAAGTGGATTGCACACGGAGCACACCGCAACGTTTACAAAAATGACTCATACGACATCAACGGTTTTGAATTTCGTACAAAATCTCATGATGGTAGAGTTTACCAGAACAGCGGGGTTGGTGTAGAGGCGGATGACATGCACATCAAAAAAGACGTGGTGACCTATGGACAAAACTTTTATTTTGGGGTTTTGCAAGAGATATGGGTCCTAGATTATCATACTAAAAGAATTCCGGTCTTCATGTGCCAATGGGTTGACCGTAAACATGTCAAACATGATATTCTTGGTTACGCGTCGGTCGGCCTAAACAAATTTGGCCACAAGGATGATCCGTTCATAATGGCCTCGCAAGCACGCCAGGTGTTTTATGTTCAAGATCAGCCGGATATAAAAAAGCATGTTGTCCTCATGACTCCACCCAAGAATTATAGGCATTCGTATGACGAGGTCAGTGAGGAATTTAGTACGGTAACTTTCCCTCATGAGGGTAATACATTGCCACTTGTACAACAAATCAACTGCTTCGTAATGAGTCCCCGGATGATTACTGGAGGCCCGAGAAAAAGCCTACAACTATTCGTAATGGAGATTGACACCGATGTCGGGGTTGTCGACTCAGCAGTTGTGTTCGTTCGGCTAGTTAGATGTAAATAATGTTTAAATTTAGTTATGATACCCGATATCACCATTCTTTACTTTGTACTTATTAAATCAAACTAAAGAAATATTGGTTGTTTTTAATACTATTACTACTTATACAGGCCGGTTTGTTGAATTCATTTCATCTTCTGGCTATTTTGGTCAATTGGTGTCAAGTCCAAACATACATCATGTTACATCGATAAAAGTCACAATTGACTTGTAGTGTATCATAGTAAGATCAATAAATTCATTACACTCATAACTAACTCGTGCTATATCAAAGTTACATTAATACAAAGAAAGCCCAAAAATGCATCATGTTGTCTAGGGTGTTCATGGTTCGGTTGGAAACCGCGAAACCGCCCAAACCGGCCATCGGTGACAGTCATCATTTCTCGTCTGATGGTTTTGTTTCTTGCACAACCTCTATTTGGTTATGTTTCAACATACTTTTTAGCAGCTGGTTTCCTGCAAAATATTATCAACTCATTTTATAAAAAAAGACCATTATGCCCTTCTTTTCACTAACCTGCATACCAAAATTGTACCCTCCATACTCAGATTTTTGACCAAAGCATCTGTGGGTCTTAGACTTTGAAGAAGCCTTTGAACAAATAAAATTCAGTTTTGAAAAACCCCTTCCAAACTCAATGCCATCACCAGTAACCTTAGATTTGGTGATGGCATTGAGTTTTGGAAGAGATTTTATCAAAATTTAAGATCTTTGGGAAGTTTAAGATCTGTGGAAACCTTAGATTTTTTTTGCTTGGCCAAGTTTGGAATTCACATAACATATATATATTAAAGCCTAATAAATTTTAGCCACCAGTTTTATTGCAGGCATTAAAGTCTGTTGTTTTATAGTTGTTTATTACAGTCATTAAATTTCAGCCACCAGTTATATATATCATGCTTTGGAAACGTTCCACGCTTTATAGTTAATAATAACATTTACAATAATAACATTCACATAATATAAATGATTATGTATTAAAAAAAAGCAGTCATTAAATTTCAGCCACCAGTTATATATATCACGCTTTGGAAACGCTCCACGCTTTACAGTTAATAATAACATTTACAATAATAACATTCACATAATATAAGTGATTATGTATTAAAAAAAAAATTAATATGATTAATCAATTCACATAACATATTAATACCAAAATATAATAACATTTACAATAATAACATTTACATTAATATAGAAAATCAAATACATAAAACTAACTAGCTCCTAGCATCTGACTCCGTCTTAGAATCTACATCGACATCCATCGTAGACCTCCCTGTAGATTCCGTATCCAAATCTACATCCGGATTCTCTTCTGGAGTATGAGAGGGCATGATCATCTCGTACATGCCATCCGAGGTATAGGTGGAGTCCCTAAGCCTTTGGAGGCGAAGGTTCACCTGACTACGGAATGCCCCATAAACGGACACCGCCTTGAAGTGCTCCAAGTCGTTCAACTCGATGTACACCACCTCGATTCCCGGCACTACCATATCAATGCTGAAATAATCAGCAGTCGTGTACCCAAGCCACCTAACCATTCGGTTAAGTTGTTGGTACGTTAAGGTGTTACGGTGGACATAGTTCACATACCTCACCCTTTGATTCCTCCGGACAGCGCCGGAAGAAAAGTGGAATCGTATGGTGAAAAATGTGGGGTCGTAGTAGATGGGGGCATGAGCACCCGGTGCACGTTCGACCCATGTTGAAGCCATTATCGGAAATTATAATCGGAAGAAATGTGGATTGTGATTGTGATTGTGGATTGTGATTATGGATTGTGATTGTGATTTTGTGGATTGTGATTGTGATTGGTATTTAAAAACCATCGGAACCCGGCGGTACATCTCCCTGACAATTTTGAAATAGGCGGCATAAGAAATTGTAAAGGCAATGATGACGTCGCCACTCGTCAAATCAACGTGTGGCCATTAATTACGTTTTTAACACGCTTAAACATATTTTAGTGTGACCATTTATCACTTATAGCGACACATAATAAGTGTATCTGTGACAATAAAAAACTTAGAAAAAATAAAACTAACATACTCTTTGGTCACATAACCTCGTATAAGTGGCCATTAATTACATTTGGACACACTTAAAAATATTTAGCTGTGACCATTTCTCACTTATAGCCACACATAATAAGTGTATATGTGACAATAAAAAACTTATAAAAAATAAAACTAAGATACTCTTTGGTCACACAACCTCGTATAAGTGGTCATTAATTACATTTGGACACACTTAAAAATATTTAAGTGTAACAATTTCTCACTTATAGCCACAGATAATAAGTGTATTCGTGACAATAAAAAACTTATAAAAAGCAAAACTAAGATACTCTTTGGTCACACAACCTCGTATAAGTGGCCATTAATTACATTTGGACACACTTAAAAATATTTAAGTGTGACAATATATCACTTATAGCCACACATAATAAGTGTATCCGTGACAATAAAAAACTTAGGAAAAATAAAAGTAAACTACTCTTTGGTCACACAACCTCGTATAAGTGGCCATATATTTTAAGCGTTTTAGCCACATTACTAATAAATACAATGGTTGTTCGTCATATTTCGCCACTTTATTAAAAATGTGGCTAGAAAATGTGACATTAGGTCACACAACGTAATATTAGTGGCTATATCTTTTACCTTTTAGACACATCTCTTATCAATATAGTAGCCGTTTGTCACATTTGGCCATACTATTAAAACATGTGGCTAGTTTAATGTCACAGTTTGTGGCTAATGCATGTGTTTTTGGTCACATGTATCAAAGATCAAACAAACTATGACTGTAGGTCACATTTCGCCACACGTTTTTATAATGTGGCTAGTTTTTGTCACAGTTTTTTTCAAAGTGTGGCAAAAAGTACCTGAGTAGGTATAGAATGGTCACATGAAGAATAATATGTGTGGCCAAAACATTCTGGAAGGTTTTCAAACATGGTCAAAGACCTTTTAGCCACACATTTAAGCCAAAGTGTGGCAAATCGCCCAGACTACATGTGTGGCCGAAGGTCGATATTCACGTAGTGTCTCCGGCTTTAAACCGCTAGTAGCTAGTTTATGTCAGTCAGTTCGGTCATTCCAAGTTAATATTTGCTTGGTTAGTTAAATTTGTAGTTAGGAATATGATTGTTACATAAAGAGGATGCTTTTTAACTGGCATTTTCATTAGCGTGTTGTAGGTGTATGGTACGTCAAACCCGGTATGACATTTTATTTATTACATAATGTATTATGTTTATTACACTATTATTATTGTCTACTAATTAGGTCCATTTGGTTGGAGGTTTGTGAAAGTAACCCCTAACTGGGCCCAATAAAGGTTAGGGTTTCATGATGATAGCTATGAAGTTCCTATATAAGGAGCCTTCATCATTCATTTGAATGACCTTCTCTTAAACCCTTGGCCTCCAACATATTTTTATGTCTGTAAACAAAAGGAAACTCTTAGCGGTCACCTCCACTCCCCCACTTTTCTATGGCAGATCTCGAGCAACCGGAAAAGAAGGCGAAATCGTCGGTTCATTCATCTTGAAGACCGGGGAACTTGGAATTGGATCCGACCCGGATCCATTCCATGTTTCTTCATTGGCGCCATCCATGGGATACGACAACGATTTATTTTTTGATTTTCGTCTCGGTTCTCAGATCTGTTCATCAATATGTTGGGGGAAAATTACCAAAATAGACATGTTTGACCAAAAATTTACCAAAATAGACATGTTTGACCAAAATTTACCAAAATAGACATGCATATTTTAGCCTACATATCTCTCTAATCATTGGTTTTTTGACCAATAAACAACTGACACGTCACCAAAGCCGGCTAAGCCATACCCCCCACTTTATGGGCACAGAATTTTATGAAAAGTAAACGGGTCTCACCTTTAGCCAATAAAAATTCGACACGTGTCAAAGGCGGCTAAACTTAGCCTACATCTATGGTTATTTAGCCGTAATCTTTGACTCTTAGCCGTCCTCGCGATACGTGTCTATTTACTTAGCTGGCTCCAATTATTCCTTTTTAGTCGGCTCCAACTCGGCTTGTAGGCTAACGCTTCACTTAGCCGCCTTCTTTTTTTCATTTAGCCGTCTAACGTTAGCCGCCAAATTTGAATATTTTACCAACCTTACCAACTCTATTAATTATTTAGCCGGCTTCACTTAGCCGTCTTCTTAGCCGGTGTAAATTTAGCCCCCAAAATTAAATATTTTTACCTACTCACTTAATTATTTAGCCGGTTTCGCTTAGCCGCCAATTTTTTTTCTCCTAGCCGGCATCTTTTAGTCATCAAAAATAAATACATTTACCTACCCAAATTTAATTTTTCACCAACCATTTTTATAAAACTATACAACCATATTCACTCCATCTTATAAAACCATCTTTACCCTATAAACTTTTTTACTTTCTTATCACAAGATCCTCATTTTTTTTAAAAATATGTTTGTTAACGTCGTCGTTTATAGTGGTGGGAATTGGCATGTTGTTGATCGGGTTTTTGAATACCTTACGGTAGATTTGATGAAACACATGTTACAGATGAGTACAAATATTACTTACGATTATTTAATCTCTTTAATTTCAAAAGAGTGTGATCTTCAAAATATTACAAGATTGTCTTATAAGATGTCTACATTTACTGATCCAATCGATTTAGTGAAAGATTGGGATGTAAAGTTTTTTTTTAAAAACAGCGTCTAAAAATATCTTTGAAATGTTTAAGCTGTTTGTAGTTCAAGAAATCGGTGTTGGTTCATCTATCCAAAACCATAATCGTGTTTCTGTTGGTTTGTCAAAGATACCTGTTTCGAGTGGTTAGTCTAGCCGAATACCTTTTTTTCGAAATGAAGAAATTCCTATTGATTTAAATATTCCTATCGATTATTTCAGTCGTATTCTCAGTGTCCTAATAATACTATGTCACCCCGGAATCCATGTATGATAAAAAAACCAGTCATAATGCCAGATAATTTTCGGTCGAAGAGTAAAGATGGTGTGTCGATAATTGGTAGTTGTTGAAAGGATTCGTGTTTCAAAGATAAAGAATCGTTAAAGTTGGAACTTGGACGAATGGCGATTCGTTAGACTTTCGACTTCAAAGTTGACGCATCTTCAAAGAAATATAGATTTTAAAATGCTAACTAGTAATATGCTTTATTGAATTTTGTACTTTCAACAGGTTGAATCGTGGGTAAACAAAAATGTGAGGTTTAGATATGTAAAAATGCAAAAAGGAGATGTCGGTAATATGGGGTAGACAATTTTACCACCACAATTTTATGATAAATTATTACAACTAGATTCTAAAATGCCAACTATATATTGTTCTGGAAAGAAAGAGTTTTTCCCTGCAGTTTGGGAAGTCGATTATGTTTACATTCCGTTGTTTATAGAACAACAAGAATGGTTACTCGTTAGAGTTAATATGCGGTCAATGGAAGTAAAGCAGTATTGGTTTCGAGAATTTAGTATTGTAATGTATCGTCACAAACTTCACCCAATGTTAGTCAAACTGAAAGTTTAGGGTATGATAGTTCTGACAAATATATGCAGCCTAACCACACTGGTCAGGCGGAAAATTTGAAGGTATTTTCTTGTATGTTAATAGAAAATTTATGTTTTGAAAAATAGTTTAATTTCGAATGAGATTTTAAGGAGAAAATGCTTAAATATCGGAGGTTTATGGCAGAAAAAATTTACATTTGGCGCTGTCGGCGTACCATCGAGTAGATTGTAATCTTTATTTAGTATGCTTTGTTATTATTATTATTATGTTTCTTAATTTTTATTATTAATAAAAATAAACCAAGTTAATTCATTCATAAAAAACCCGGCTAAGTAAAGCCTACAATTTGATCTGAGTAAACGACGACCTTAACAAACATATTATTTTAAAAAATGAGGATCTTGTGATAAGAAAGTAAAAAAGTTTGAGAGGGTGAAGATTGTTTTATAAGATGGAGTTAATATGGTTGTATAGTTTTATAAAAATGGTTGGTGAAAAATTAAATTTGGGTAGGTAAATGTATATATTTCCGATGGCTAAAACATGCCGGCTAGGAGAAAAAAATTGGCGGCTAAGCGAAACAGGCTAAATAATTAAGTGAGTAGGTATAAATATTTAATTTTGGGGGCTAAATTTGCACCGGCTAAATATTTAATAGAGTTGGTAAGTTTGGTAAAATATACAATTTTGGTGGCTAAAATTAGACGGCTAAATGAAAAAAATAAGGCGGCTAAGTGAAGCCTTAGCCTACAAGCCGAGTTAGAGCCGGCTAAGAAGGAATATTTGGATCCGACTAAGTAAATAGACACGTATCCCGAAGCCGGCTTGGAGTCAAAGATGTCGGCTAAATAACCATAGATGTAGGTTAAGTTTAGCCGCCTTTAACACGTGTCGAATTTTTATTGGCTAAAGGTGGGGCCCGTTTACTATTCATAAAATTACGTGCCCATAAAGTGGTGGCTAAGGCTTAGCAGCCTTAGCCGGCTTCGGTGACGTGTCAGTTGTTTATTGGTCAAAAAACCAATAATTGGAGAGATGTAGGCTAAAATATGCATGTCTATTTTGGTAAAATTTTGATTAAACATGTCTATTTTGGTAATTTTCCCAATATCTTAGATCTATGATTTCTTCTTTCAGATCCGTTCCATGTAAGTCCAAAAAAATCCGTAGATCTGAAAATTTCCAAATCTGTTCGATTGAGCCCTCAAGAAAAGCTCCGGCGGCTTGCTTAAGACTTAATCGTAGCTTCTGCGGACAACGCGAACAGGGGCGGAGGATATCAAGGGCCAGGGGTGGCCCCGGCACCCCCTGTTTTTTCGCGCATTAGTGTAAATTTAGGTGTTTTTCGCCTGAAAATTTTTATACATAGTGTAATTTTACCTGTTTTCGGCCAAAAGTTTGAGCCCAGCTCCCCTCGTTTATGATTTTTATAATACATTTTGAGTTCCCCCCCCCTGAAATTCGTGTCCAAGCTTCGCCACTGCACGCGAAAGCTTCGGGCAAAGATGGCGGATCATTTTCTGTCTTCACAGGATGCGAAAAAAGCTTGAGCGGGTCAAACCCCGACTTCCGCAGACCACGTAAAATCTCCCGCTGGTCGCGAACTAATCATCATTGCGGAACAACCGTCACTCATTTACTCACCTTTGCGGGACACGAAAAAGTTCTAGCGGGTCATCTCCACAAGACACCGCGGGTCATACCCACGAACAAAACGGATCGCCGCTGACTGATCGCAGGAATGTTCTGGTGTTCCAACACCTCTACAGCGGACAACATGTCCGCTCGTGCGGATCAACTTTACCCGCAGTTGGTCGGACATCAGTGGCGTCCCAATAACGATCAACGCGGATTACATGCGTGTTCCAGGGACCAACCTCAAACACCGCGAGTCACAAACGCAGCCGCGGATCAAATATGGCCACTACTGGGTCATACGCGGGTTCAGGTGGATACGCTCCAGCAATCATGAGCTACATACGCACTAAAGAAACTGATCATCGCGGGCCGCATGCGTTGTTACTCCGCCGTGTTATTATCGTCATCTTCTCAAATCCACAAACTCTATGGAGGTAGTTGATGAGCACGCAAGTGGAATCATTGGGTTTTCAAGAAAGCATTCATGCACCTTAGTAGACAATGTCATAAAAAGTTGTAGAGCGATTCTGCGCATATTAATGATACATAGAAAGATATTTATGTATATCTTTTCAAAGAAAAATTGAACTATGACCCGCTAAGCATCCATGGCTGAATGGTTAAAGCACACAACTCATAATTGGCGAATTCGAAGGTTCAATTCCTGCTGAATGCACGCCAATGAGACCCTCCAATAAGTCTATTGAAATTAGCTTTGTATCAATGAAATATCATCATCCATACATAACGAGTTGATGTCCTATATTCATATCATACTATATGCGTGGTAACAATGTGAATTAATTCCTAAATTTTCACAATAGCACCTCAAACTTTTGGCTTATATTTATTTGGTCATATTCAAATTAAATCAAAACAAAAAGTTTGAGTTAGTAATATTTTCATTAAAAAAAACATACGGGTGCTAAATTCATGTCTTGACGCAATTTTCATTTTTATTATAATTTAATGTTACATAGTTTATGAAATGAAATGAATGTGTCATAGACTTTACTAATAAACGTGAGTATTACCAAATCTTTGGGACGATTATTAGTAAATATGACTATAAATGATTATTTAATCTCATATGACATCTTAAAACAACAATTATCACTTTTGTGGATGATATAAGAAGTTGTTTATACTTAACCGCGCATGTGAGTGAAACATTGTTAACAAGTTTATTATTACAAGTTCAATGCTACTAACATTTTTTAGCAGAAATGAACTGGGGGACTATCATGGTATATCACCACTACATTAGCGCGATGGAAGACATCCGAATATTAGGTTGGGCACACCTCATAATTCGCCGAGAATGAGAACCTTATAATACACCCATATGGTCACGCGCCAAATTTATGACATGCGTGTCATCTTTAGATGGAAGATGTCCAAATATTAGGTTGGGCACACCTCATAATTCTCCCGAGGATGGGAACCTTATAATACACCCATATGGCCACACTCCAAATTTATGATATGCGTGCCATCTTTGGATGGAAGACGTCCAAATATTGGGTTGGGCACACCTCATAATTCGCCCGAGGATGGAAACCTTATAATACACTCTATGGCCACGCGCCAAACTTATGACCTGCGTGTCATCTTTGGATGGAAGACGTCCAAATATTGGGTTGGGCATACCTCATAATTCGCCCGAGGATGGAACCTTATAATACACTCATATGGCCACACGTCAAATTTATAACATGCGTGTCATCTTTGGATGGAAGACGTCCAAATATTGGGTTGGCACACCTCATAATTCGCTCGAGGATGGGAACCTTATAATACACCCACATGTGTAACATCCCGTTTTCTAGTTTCGGTTAATAAATGAAAAACCGAGTTATTATGAGTCAGGCTAGTATTGGGTTAAATGGATATAGGTTATGGACTTGGGTTATGAAGGAAAGAGGGAAAGACCATGGGCTTAAGCCCATGATCCATAATTATATAAACCTTAAATCACCCATTTAATTCATTTTACACATATTCCGCACACCACCAAAACACACACTTAAGATCTCTCTCTAATTTCTCTCCCTTCTCTAGCCGATCCAAGATAGAAAACTGACCCCGATTCAAGGAAATGATAATATGATGTTATATGAACTCAAACCCGTTAGATTTAGTCACGAAACGACGAGCCAACATCGTTAAATCGTTAAAGTCACTAGATCCGGGTGGAATCGGGTATAAACCGAACCTAAGATGAGCTTAGGGGTCACCATAGCTCAGATCTGGATCGAGCGGGACGAAAAATGGTGAAAACGGTGGAAACCGAGTCAGATCTTGCTTTTCCGGTGGATCCGCGTTTTTTCCGGCGGCGGCGCCGGAAAGGGGCGGGTACGAGGTAGGTTACGTCAGAGAATGTTTATGACATTCTCTGAGCTAACCCTAATTCGTTAGCGGAGGTCTAACGAACTAGCTTTGATTCGTGAACTGGTTCGTTAAGGAAAGACTGACGAACTGGCCCAGTTCGTTAAGTCCAATTCGTGTGATGACCAGTTCGTTATAAGGTCTAATTCGTTATGAGGACTGCTTCGTTATAAGGGTTCAATTCGCTAAGAAGTTCAATTCGTTAACCAGACCAAACAAATAAGGTCCAGTTCGTTATAAGTCCAGTTCGTTATAAGGACCAATTCGCTATAAAGGCCAATTCGTTATGAAGTAACGAATTGGCCAATTCATTATGGAAGACAGGAGTAGCGAATGAACCCCAATTCGTTAAAGAGCATTATAACAAACTAGACTTTGAAAGAATTACAGAATTGTCCTTGGACTTAGAAAAGAATAAGTTAATTACAAAGAAGCTCTCAAACTTTTGAGTTAGCAAATAAAATAATAAATTAGAA
This sequence comes from Bidens hawaiensis, assembly GCF_021521415.1. Classification (NCBI taxonomy): domain Eukaryota; kingdom Viridiplantae; phylum Streptophyta; class Magnoliopsida; order Asterales; family Asteraceae; genus Bidens; species Bidens hawaiensis. The sequence goes on from NW_027500978.1 coordinate 35,011, forward strand.
TTCTAATAAAAAATGTGCTAAGGGGCTCTGCCCCTTGGACCCCGGCCAGGGCTCTGCACCTTGGACCCCGCTAGAGGCTGTAGAATCCCGCTGCCAGGGGCGCTGCCCTCGGACCCTCATTCGTTGAGGGTAGTATTAAACTAGAAACGCAATATGGGTAGCGATAAATAATTGATACGTGTAATTGTTATACAGTTAGCCACGCACAGCTAAAGAGGGAATAACTATTAACGGTGAACGTAATCGCGTTCAGGTGAGTTCTAGCTCCACTTTCTTGTTATGTGTTCGGAGCTGTGTGCATACTCGATGTGCTAGTTAATACACTTACCTTAAGTGGTAAGTGTATGTTTGGTATGATTTATGTATGATGATTTCTTGACGGTGCGTGAACGATCTTCGGATATTGCATGTACCGTCAGATGGTAATTAAAGATATGATTGATGTATATGATGTATGAATGAAGTATGTATGTTATGTATGATATGTATGTTAGGTATGTTATGAGATAGTACGTGAAAAATCTTCGGATATTGCACGTATTATTAAGGAAGGTATGTAAAGACAGGTATGTTACACCTGTACGAAACAAAGGGACCATACCCTAATAATATCTGTGAGGATAGGGACCAGACCCTAATAGTATCTGTGATGTTGGGGACCAGACCCTTATAATATCTGTGAGGTTATAGAGCGGAAGGCTCTTTAAATAGTATGGG